>NC_051227.1:39462321-39579821 GCF_015220715.1 Pygocentrus nattereri | reverse complement strand
TAATTTCGATTTCCTCTGTGTAAAGCACTTTGGTGCAATAGCAGATGTTTTAAATGTGTTATAGAAATAAATATTATTTACTGTAAGTAAGTTTAGACATGAAATCGAAAATATTTTCAACATTTTTGGCCACAGAATGTTAGGAGACTTCAGTTCCCCCCGAGCAACGTAACAGTCATATTTGCCCCTTTATCAGGAGATTGTGGGTTGGGTGGGTGGGCGTGAGGCCACAGCTGTCCAGAAAATGCCCAGTGGCACTGTGTAACAGAAAGAATCACATCTGGTGGAGATATTAGGTGAAAAAGTTTAAATATATTTTTCTCTATTTCTCTCGTTTACCTAACTGAGATGCAGTACCAGTTCATGTTAAAAGAACTTTGAACTAAGACTAAATATTCACTTGATTTTGAGTTGAAATGACTTAATTCTGTAAACTTTACACATTTTACACTTTTTAAGTTTTGTTTTTTTCACTTTCCACTTAAACTAAACTAAACTGAAATTCCCTGAAGAGGTTTTACGCCGCTCACTTAAGGTAAAAGGGAAGTCCTACGGCCAAAATTCCCTTTAAAGAGGTTTTATGCCAAGAGCCACTGGTCACTATGCTGTGGTCCCTTTTGCACCACCTCTTGAGGAAGTGTTTTTCATTTGTAATCTTTTGTAAAGATCCATTCTGATGCCTGATGTATGTGTGTTTGTGCAGATGTGTTTGCTATTGCTCATTTTCCTTCTATGCAAAATCTCTGGGATTCTGGGAAGATGTCTGCAGAGGCCCTGACCATTCAGACCGTGACATTTCGTAAATCATCTACTTAACAGAATATCCAGAACATGTCAGGAAGTTCAGGAACGTTAGAAACACTATTAGCCTCTTTATGTTTACATATTGAGGGCAAAACAATTACATTTTGAACATTTACCACCAAATTAGTGAGCGGAAAGTGACTAATATTTCTGTTCACAGAGCGTGTGTCCAGTTGCAATTACATTGCAGTGCTAAATAAAGCAGACGTGAGGCTTGCTGAGTGTCTCACTGGATCTGTTTGCTGTTTCTTTGTCTTCACTCTGTCCTTCTAAATGAGATTTGAACCCGGAGCAGCGCCTGGCGTGGCGCCACCTAATGTGAAACCCAAAGTTATCCATTATTACATGAGTAAAGAGAAAAACTTCACACTCAATCAACCATGGCGTCTGTCTTGTCCCTCTCTGACAGTTTCAGGTACTCTCTGTCCCCGTGTCGTCACTGGATATGAATTAAGGCCCGTCTGTGGACTCTGTGGACTCTAGTCTGTGGACTTTCACTTGCGACACAGAGTGGGGGATTTAAATTGCTTGCTAGCATAATTTGTCTCCCACCTCCCCAAAGAGCTCGGTGTTGACCAACACTGCTAAATTCAGTGCTATGATATTTTCCTAATATATCCCAGCATCGCAGTATCACTACATTTTAACTCTGTTAATAAAGTTAATGAACCCATCCCTCCTGAGTCCTGCTACTGATAAAATACTGCTACTCTACGATATATAAGACTCCCTGTTACTGAGCCAGTATTCAGTACTGTAAATGTAAATGTTAAAGTGCAATTCTGTCCATTTTTCAAAATTTCTGTAGAATTTAATGGTTAAGATGCAAACAAAGTCAGAGTGCTTTGATTTGAAACCACAGAAATATGTATGTCTGTGCTGTAGGCATTGTGGCCCTGGTTCCTATCACTCCCCACTGTAAAGAAAACAGAGTCTGTTTGTTGTTTACAATGCAATTTCACATCAAACAACTCTTAATTTCTTTGTTTCCATCTCTGTAACAAATGACTAATTGACTGAATTTTGCAGAAATGAAAATATTGGTGGAATTCTCCTTCAACCATGCAGATTTTTACTTTTTATTAAGGGTGACTGGAATTTAGAAGCTACTTCTTTCATTGGCTCCTTCACAGAAAAACATTGTTCTGTTTATGTGTTTATGTGCTTATGTGCCTCTTCACAAAATCATTTAAAGATGTAGTGCCATCAACAAGTGATCATGGAGAGTGAGTAGTTAGGGTTAGTCTAGCGTTAGGGTCAGTCTAGCATTAGGGTTAGTCTAGCGTTAGGGTTAGTCTAGCATTAGGGTTAGTCTAGCGTTAGGGTCAGTCTAGCGTTAGGGTCAGTCTAGCGTTAGGGTTAGTCTAGCGTTAGGGTCAGTCTAGCGCTAGGGTCAGTTTAGCATTAGGGTCAGTCTAGCGTTAGGGTCAGTCTAGCGCTAGGGTTAGTCTAGTGTTAGGGTCAGTCTAGCGTTAGGGTTAGTCTAGCATTAGGGTCAGGGTCAGTCTAGCATTAGGGTCAGTCTAGCGTTAGGGTTAGTCTAGCGTTAGGGTCAGTCGGTGTGGTACATCACAGTCAAATTATAAGCTTCTCTTATCATTCTCAATGTGAGGCTCTGCTCTGATGCACTCTGGCCTAAAAACGACCTGTTTTTTTGTCCTAAACTGTTCTTTCAAAACAATTTGAAGCCCCCAGCGAGCTACATACACTGTGTTATCTCTCAGTTCCAGGATATTAGAGATGGCATATTAGTATCATAATATGCCCAGAACAATATTGTTCATTGTTTATATCTATTACCTGCTCAGAACAATACAGTTTACTGTTTACGTCTGTTACTTGATGCACTTTATGAACAGCTGCTCTACATATTTAACTTTAATTTTATTTCATCTTTGCACATTTTTACTTTTACTTTTTGCTACTGTTTTTGGAGTTATTCTAAGAATTTCATTGTACAGCGTAACTGCCTGCTCTGCTGTGCACATGACAATAAAACTCTTGAATCTCGAAACGTAACGACCCTCGCCTGAAGTAGCACACATTCACTGCTCCCTCCGCAGGTTTTCTATGGGATTAAGGTCCGGAGACTGGCTAGGCCACTCCATGACCTTAATGTGCTTCTCCTTGAGCCACTCCTTTGTTGCCTTGGCTGTATGTTTTGGGTCATTGTCGTGCTGGAAGACCCATCCACGACCCATTTTCAGTGTCCTGGCGGAGGGAAGGAGGTTTTCGCTCAGGATTTTACGGTACATGGCCCCGTCCATCCTCCCGTCGACGCGGTGAAGTTGTCCTGTGCCCTTAGCAGAGAAACACCCCCGAAACATGATGTTTCCACCTCCATGCTTGACGGTGGGGATGGTGTTCTTGAGGTCATAGTCAGCATTTCTCTTCCTCCAAACACGGTGAGTTGAGTTGAGGCCAAAGAGCTCTATTTTGGTCTCATCTGACCACAGCACCTTCTCCCAAGCACTGTCTGAATCATTCAGGTGTTCACTGGCAAACTTCAGACGGGCATGCACATGTGCCTTCCTGAGCAGGGGGACCTTGTGGGCACTGCAGGATTTTAAACCGTTACGGTGTAGTGTGTTACCTGGTTTCTTGGTGACTGTGGTCCCAGGTGCCTTGAGATCATTAACAAGCTCCTCCCGTGTAGTTGTAGGCTGATTTCTCTCCTTTCTCATGATCATTGATACCCCACGAGGTGAGATCTTGCATGGAGCCCCAGACCGAGGTCGATTGATGGTCATTTTGTGTGTCTTCCATTTTCAAACAATTGCACCAACAGTTGTCCCCTTCTCACCCAGCTTCTTGCTTATGGTTTTGTAGCCCATTCCAGCTTTGTGGAGGTCTACAATCTTGTCCCTGACATCCTTAGACAGCTCTTTGGTCTTGCTCATGGTGGAAAGGTTGGAGTCTGATTGACTGATTGATTCTGTGGACAGGTGTCTTTAATACAGGTGACAAGTTGAGACAGGTGTCTTTAATGCAGGTGACGAGTTGAAATTAGGAGTATCTACCCGGTCTGTGGGAGCCAGAACTCTTACTGGTTGGTAGGGTTGGTATTTCACTCAGTGAAATGCAAATCAGTTTATATATTTTCAATAATGCGATTTTCTGGATTTTCTTCTTGATATTTTATCTCTCACTGTTAAAATAAACCTACCATTAAAAGTTATACACTGCTTTTCATTGCTTTGTCAGTGGGCAAACTTACAAAATCAGCGAGGGATCAAATATTTCCTCCACTGTATTATGGAATAGAATATTATCATGGATATAATGCTCATTGCTTATCAATATCACTAGAGGTGACAATAAATATGAGAGTATGACATCTATGAAGATGAGCAGCATCGATATCACCCAGCAGCTTCTAACATGATGAATGAAATGATCTGTATCAGCCTGATCATGCGGTGATGTTTTGTTTGATGATGCTTTTTGCCTTATTGTACAACATTAAGGCTTGTACTTCATTCCTTGTTTATTCACCATTCAGGCTAAAAACGTATTTGTATAGCCGAGGCTTTGGTGATTAGTCTCCCTGTCAGGTCTGGACCTGCTGGAGTCTCTGCTGCTCTGTTTTACTGTAATCTGTGGTCAGCCACTCTTTACAGAACTGACTCTGTGTCTTTCTTTCCTTTGCCGAGCTGATCAGCTGCCCATCCTGTGCGTCTGATGCTGCTGCCTCTCCTGCCTTGATTGGCCAAAAAAGGTGGGCAGGTGTGGGTCCAACAAATATATATTTGGCCAATGACTTGATCCGGGCATGATTAGTGGGCAATGTGGACAACGGTATTGTATATTCATAAGACAGACTTACTAGCCTCTCTTACAGTAAGAGACAGCCTGAAGGACACCCATGTGCTTTTTTCTGTTTTTATATATTTTTAAATGAAATTTTAAAGGCTTTCTAGTTTATCTGTTTCCAGAAAGGCAGTTTGACATCATTGAACGGTTATAAAATGGTTTGTTATTTTTCAGCTAAGTCTGTTTTATTTTTTATTAAAGTCCCGATTACTCAGTGGTTCAAAAAGAATTATCCATCCATTTTCTAAGCCGCTTCTCCGTCAGGGTCGTGGGGGGGGTGCTGGAGCCTATCCCAGCAGTCTTCGGGCGGAAGGCAGGATACACACTGGACAGGTCGCCAGTCCATCGCAGGGCAGACAGACAGACACAGACAGTCACTCACACCCAGGGGCAATTTAGCATGTTCAATTGGCCTGACTGCATGTCTTTGGACTGTGGGAGGAAACCGGAGAACCCGGAGGAAACCCACGCAGACACGGGGAGAACATGCAAACTCCACACAGAGAGGACCCTGGTCACCCGGCCGGGGAATCGAACCCAGGCCCTCCTTGCTGTGAGGCGACAGCGCTGCCCACCACGCCACCGTGCTGCCCAAAAAAAAAGAATTATAATAAGTATAAATAGAAATAAGTGTTAGATTACTTAATTGCTATTACAGTCAGTGACAGCTCTATGTAAAGGAAAAGGGCAGGTTAGCGTCTCCTGCCTGGCCCTATTTCAAGTGGACTCTGTTTCCTGCCCTCTCTCTTCTCTTTCTCTACGCTCTTCTGCCCATCCCATAATGAATTCAGCCTCACATCTCAGTTTCACCATCAGCACATTGACCTCCAGCTCAGAGAGACATCCTCATGGAAAAACCTGTCCCTGTCTGGTCAGGTTGACCCAGCCACACAGCTGGACCCTCACTCCAGTCTTGCTTAATCACTCTTTCACTCACTTATTCATACACTCACTCATCGGCTTCCTTGTTTTAACTCATCCACTGTTCACTGTCTTTTACCCTGTTAAATGCTTGTTCACTCAATCAGTCAAACTCTCACTCACTCACCCTGTCATTCTCCTGCTCACTCACTCTCACTCCTTCAGTCATACTCACTCTTTTACATACTTAGTCATACACTAATTCACTCACTTTCATTCTGTCACTCACTCACTCACACACTCACTCACTCACTCACTCACTCACTCACTCACTCACTCACTCACACACTCACTCACTCACTCACACACTCACTCACTCACTCACTCACACACTCACACACTCACTCACTCACTCACTCACACACTCACACACTCACTCACACACTCACTCACTCACTCACTCACTCACTCACTCACTCACACACTCACTCACTCACTCACTCACACACTCACTCACACACTCACTCACTCACTCACTCACTCACTCACTCACTCACTCACACACTCACTCACTCACTCACTCACACACTCACTCACACACTCACTCACACACTCACACACTCACTCACACACTCACTCACTCACTCACTCACTCACACACTCACTCACACACTCACACACTCACTCACTCACTCACTCACACACTCACACACTCACTCACACACTCACTCACTCACTCACACACTCACACACTCATACACTCACTCACTCACTCACACACTCACTCACTCACTCACACACTCATTCACTCACTCACTCACTCACTCACTCACTCTCACTCCTTCAGTCATACTCACTCTTTTACATACTTAGTCATACACTAATTCACTCACTTTCATTCTGTCACTCACTCACTCACACACTCACTCACTCACTCACTCACTCACTCACACACTCACTCACACACTCACACACTCACTCACTCACTCACTCACACACTCACACACTCACTCACACACTCACTCACACACTCACTCACTCACTCACACACTCACACACTCACACACTCACTCACACACTCACTCACTCACTCACTCACACACTCACTCACACACTCACTCACACACTCACACACTCACACACTCACACACTCACACACTCATACACTCACTCACTCACTCACACACTCACTCACTCACTCACACACTCATTCACTCACTCACTCACTCACTCACTCTCACTCCTTCAGTCATACTCACTCTTTTACATACTTAGTCATACACTAATTCACTCACTTTCATTCTGTCATTCATTCTTGCACACACTCACTTATCCATTCATTTACTCGGTCTTTCCTGTACTCACTCACTCACTCACTCACTCACTCACTCACTCACTCACTCACACACTCATTCACTCACTCACACACTCACTCACTCACTCACTCACTCACTCACACACTCACTCACACACTCACTCACACACTCACACACTCACACACTCACTCACTCACACACTCACTCACTCACTCACTCACACACTCATTCACTCACTCACACACTCACTCACTCACTCACACACTCACTCACACACTCACTCACTCACTCACTCACTCATTCACTCACTCACTTACACACTCACTCACTCACACACACACTCACTCACTCACTCACTCACACACTCACTCACTCACTCACTTGATCATGCATGCACTCCCACGTATTCACTCATTTTCTCACTCATTTATTCATTCATTCTCTCATTCCTTCAGTCATTCACTCAATCCCTCACTCTTTCACTCTCCAGTCATACACTAATTCACTCACTCAGTCATACATGCACTCACTTTCTCACTCACTCATTCATTCATTCTCTCATTCACTCTTTCAGTCGGCCATACGCTCTAACTTTCACTCAGTCATACACTCTCACTCTTTCACTTATTTAGTCAAGTACTCATTAACTCAGTCACACACTCTTTTACTCAGTTATATACTCATTCATTCATCCGTGTAAACATACACTCTCACTCAATCATACACCCATTCACTTTTCACTCAGTCATACACTCGTTCATTCTTTCTCTCATACATACAGTCGTTTACTAATTCTGTACATCTGTAAATGATCCACTGTGCTTGTTTAGTCTGTGAGCCCTCATCAAGACAAAGTCGTCATATATGTTAAATACCTACCCAAATAAAGCTGATTCTGAACTTCTCACTGACCTCACTGCAGTAGATGGATGTAAACAAATGCCCCAAATCAGATGATATAAAGTGAATAAATATAACATATAGCCACAAAGAGGATGACAAATTATACACTGTATATAAACAGCGTTCAGTTTTATGCAAAAGTTGGCACACCTGGCAGACACACATATTCATATTTCTGAAGTGAAATGAAACTCAAACAGCAAAACCATTTTAGCAGAATAACATGATTTGTGACAATGGTGATGTATATTTGAATAGCTTAGACAGCTTAAATAAAAGAATAAAAGATAAAACTGTGACATGTGAAAATGTGGACATGAATAAAGTCAGTGATTAACATCCCCCTTGGCAGACATCACCGCTTGCACCGCTATTCGTGGCCAGCTAGATGTCTATCTATCCTTGTTTTAGGAATCTTCACCCAGATCCTATTCTGTTGTACAAGGCTGCCTCTTTTCAGCTCCGGTTTCTTGGCTGTCTGCGTCACATTTATACTCAGTATTTGCTGGTATTTAGCAGAATGCCTTACTGAGTTTCCTAAATCACTGGCTGCCTCCCAACCTCAAAAAATAATAGATCCACCCTCAGTGTTAACAGCTGGCACGGTGTTCCTTTCATCAAATCCTACTCCGTTTTCTCCAAACATGTGTTACGTGACTGTGGAGTTCAAAGAGTCCAATTTTTCCACAAAACCTGCTTCCATTCCAAAATGCCATTGACAGAATCTGCATCACCACTCTTTGCTTTGCATTTCTGGGCAGTGTATACTGGGCAGCAGTTCTATCCGAGAGTTCTCTTAGTCTTCCAGATCTAGCCTTGAATTCCACAGTTCCCATTGATTACTGTGTTTTAATGAAATTTTGGATACTGAAATTTTGGATTTGCCACTGAAAGTGCTTTGATTTTTTTTTTCATAGCCTCCTCTGCTTTGTAGGCATCCGTTAGCTTTGTTTACACATCCTGAGGCGGTTGCTCAAAGGAGTAATTAATTTTAGCTCACGATTTGAAGAGTCAGAGAATTTATTATGTTATGGAATTGTTCTTGACTTGCTCTACCAGTCCTAAGTCAATTAAGGCATAACTAGAATGGTGCCCAAACTTTTGCCCATGCCACATTTAAACATAAAGTATCTCTTACAGTAACATTCAGAAAAAAATGGGTCGTTTTAAAATGTTTGCTGTGGAGGTCGTGTTCACTTCTTTTCACTTTAACAATAATAAAATAAGTCAATTGTCTGGGGTGCCCAAACTTTTGATTGGTGCCTAAACTGTAGATCAATCGGGATGTGATATGAAACCAAAGACTGGTATGAATAACAATATATGGTACATCAGGAGGAATAAGGCCCTGCTGTTGCTTACTCCTCCTTGCCTAAGTGAGCAGCACCATGGGGGTCATGGGGGTGGCCCACCACCTCTCCATTGAACACCACAGCCACTGCATGACGTGATCTCCTCTTATAGCTGGGATGCTGTTACTCTTATTAAGAGCCGATGCGCCCGGCTGCCCGCTATCTGCAGGAAAGCTTAGAATGTAATTGGGAGCCATTAAGTCCTGCCCATGAGCGCTGAAGCAGAGCGATGGTTCTTGGTTTGAGAAGAGGCCGTGTAACACACACACACACACACACACACACTCACACACTCACACCTCCACTCACAGCTCCCTTCAGCCATCAACACTGACTCAACCTGACCACGATACCCCCTGCAGAGATTGCCCGGCCTAAGAGACCTTGAGCAGGGACAGGTAAAGTCTAAAAAGTGTCAAAAGGTTGTTTTTACAACACCCTCAATATACTGAGAAAGCAATTTGGGCCCCGTAAGGTTATCTTGAACAAAACCTGATCCCGCTTTGGTCCCATCATTGTGCCTTCAGGTTCTCCATTCTTCTCTGACTGATTGATTAAATAATCTTGTTAAATATAAAGTCCCTTAAAATGTAACGTGGACGAGATACAGACACTTCACTTCTGTAATTTTAACATGTATTCCCAATTCCCAGTAATAGAACCTCCACATAATTTCACATTCCACCTGCTGGTCTGGTGGTGGCTTAACTGGTCACCCAGTATGCTCATGCTGGTTGACAAGCACACCAGCATCCAAAACACAACAGATGCTTATATTGCTGATGACCAACTTATTAACTGTATCGTTAATAAGTGTTAATCAATACATCAAGTTTACATTCTAGTGACTTTATCTTTTACCTATACAGTAAAGAATTAGTTCAGCGGTCGGTGGAGACATACGCCCTCAAGTACCGGTATATCCTTCCAGTCTTGAGCTGGTGCTAAACCTATTAAGGTTCTGAACCAATTAAAAGCTTGAATTTTAAAAAGTTTAATTTAAAAAGTTTGTATATATATATATATTCTTTTTTTTTTCAGTTTTTTACTTTTGGTATATTTTGAAAATGCCTGTTGCCCCTTACATTGTTGCATTGTATGTAAATTGCACAATGAATGGATCAAAAGAAACTGCCCAAAATTACTTGTAAAAAAGTCTGGTTCCATTGATTTACATTCAAAGTAAAGCTGTCATTAGATGCAAGGTTTTGTTCAGACAGCATACACACACACACACACACACACACATTATATATATATATATATATATATATATATATATATACACATACATAAAGCCCCACAGCAAGCCAGGAAGTGGTGGTGGGTACAGAGCGAAGCCACAGTTTCATGGCAGTGCTCATAAAGTGTTTCGCCGCTTTATGGCCCAGTTGCTCAACATCACATGCCTCCAGAGCCGGGATATTACCTGAGATAAGGCAAGAAAGCACTGAGGCCGGCACCAAGCTGACCTATCCCTGGACTGCTCACACACACACGCACACACACACACACACACACACACACACACACACACACACACACACACACACACACACACACACACACATACAAACACAAAGCACACTCAGAGAGAAATGCAAAGTCTACACTGCCATTTTAGGAGGGTGTTCTCAGACCCCCCAAGGCTTTCTAAAATGGCATCAAAAGCCAAGGACTGGTGCACTGTAGTTATGCGTTTTATTTGCCCAGCCACCTGCTAAAACAAGCTCCCTCTCCCGTAACCAATGACCCAGCACCAGCTTGAGAAGTTTGGGAGCAGAGAGCGCTTGAGAGCAAGATTTTTTTTTTCCCCCTCCATCCGAATCAAAAGAGAACTCTATGGCACCGCGAGGCTTTTGTCACTTGTGGATTCTATAAATCACATCTTCGTGATAAGCTAATTGCCTTATCCTTGACAGCAGCTCACAGAGCAAGCAATAAATGGGCAGGATTACAAGACGTAAGACCATAAAGAGTTTGGCTAAGGTTGCTGGGTGTGGGAGCGAGAGGGGATGGAGAGAAAGCAGGAGAAAGAGGGAACGAAGGAGAGAAACTAACCAACTCTGGAACATGTAGCATAATCCTTGGGGCCTTCATAATTTTAGTGAGACGATATGATAATCACTGTTCATCTCTATATCACTGATATAGAGTCTGAAGCTTTCAGGAAGTCAAGGTTCCTTCTCTGTTTATAATCTAAGGAGTAAAGGTTAAAGGAGTGCAGCTAGAGGTGTAGAGACTGCATGAAAGACTGGTGTGACTACCTTTAACCTGCTTTCCGTGTGACCATGGAACCCCTGCAAGCAACATTAATATCCTCCAGACCACGATGCAGCGCCCAAAGCTTGAATCAAAGTACCTCTGGGTTTTTATACACCTGAGCTTATTTATTATCACACCGTATGGATTGTTTCTTCAACTAAACGCTTATATAAAGTTCTGTTTTCCGAGGTTTATCAGGTCAGCGACACAGAGATCTGGCGTGAAACTGTTCAGCGTGACTGCCTCAGCCATTTCCTGCACAGCCTAGCTAGGCCCCATGGCTGCCCTCCCATTTCAGCACAAAGCCATTAGAACAAACTGCTCTTGGGGCCAGCGAGGTAGACTGGGCATGACGTTTAAAAGCTAATTACCTAGAAGTCCCTGAACAAGGACAAACTTTAGAGAACGAGGAACAAATCAGTTGAAATTCAGCAAATGCCCCAACGATCTATTCAGTGAGATCATGTTTGTATTAAAGCACAGAAAAAGTATGAGGAAGGCCTCTGGAATGAAAGAGAAGAGTACCTAGTCTCTTTATCACACCTAATGGATTCAGAGTTGCCACCTCAGCCCTGTAAAATTCCTGAACTCTCGATCAGTGGCAGGAAGCTGAGATCACAATGCTGTCCAAGCCATTTCTGGAGTGTGGCTACAGAATCTAATCCTCTCAGTAAGTGTGTTGAAGTGCTGCCTGTTGCCTAAAGATGTCACCAGCAGCGCACTTTCCCAAACAACTGCTCCCACATTAAAGGTAATCCAGACAAATCAAACCCATTCTTTGTGTTTGTTGGAAGAAAAACTTGGATCTATAAAACGGTGACTTTACAGGAGAAGGAAAGAACCTACTTTACTTTTAATGCATGTCAATGGAACCAGACGTCTTTCCAAGTCATTTTGGGTCTTTACTTTTGGGCTATTCTTCACGAAAATCACACACAATGTAAAGGGCAACAGGCGTTTTCACACTCAGTCAAAACTGAAAAATGACAAAAAAAAAAAAATATATATATATATATATATATATATATATATATATAATCAATATCAAACCATTGTCTGTTTACGTAGCTATTATTTAGTATTTAAGAGTAGCACATGCCATCCATATATGAATAACGTCTCCATCACATCTTGTTAACTGCATGTGTTATGTGTTCATATATGACTGAAATGACTGAAATATACATCCCATATTTGAAACTGACCCGTTTTGAATAAGTTGGCATACAGGCCACATATATGTCCACACGTGACAAATAAACATACCAAAGGGCTGAACTGATGTACGTGTCAGATATGTGTCCACATATTTCTTCAGATTTGTGTATATCTTGAGCTTTTTTAACTTACATTGATGCTTGATGCTCTTTCTGTCTCACTTTCTCAGCTCCTGTAAATAAGCAGAACCCGGGATGCTCTCTAATTCTTTCCGGGGCTGGGGAAATTCTAATGGGCTCCAAATAATGAATAAGAACAGTTAACAGCCAGTTTGCTGTTGGCTGGTACAAGTGAGCCTGCTAGCCACGACAGCAAGGCTGTGTTTGCCACCCGTGGTAGTGATACATAAACTGACACGGCTCGTTTCTGAAGATAAGTTGTGCCAGGAGCACAGGTGTAGCCAATGAGTGACCAGGGATGGCCAGTAGCTTCTTATCATGAAGCATGGCCACCTTAATTAAGGAAAGTGAGACAATCAGCCATCATTGGTCAGCATTCTTTAATGAAGCATCAGTTAGGCACACACACACATCACACACATTATCTAAGCTGCTTATCATTCTGGGTTGCGAGAGGCGCTGGAGCCTATCCCGGCGGTCATTGGTCGGAAGGCAGAAAACACCCTGGAAGGTCGACGGTCCATCACAGGACGTAAACACTGATCAGGCATAACATTCTGACCGCCTCCTTGTTTCTACACTCACTGTCCACTTTATCAGCTCCACTGACCGTATAGCTGCACTCTGTAGTTCTACAGTTACAGACTGTAGTCCATCTGTTTCTCTGATACTCTGTTACCCTGTTCTTCAGTGGTCAGGACCCCCATGGACCCTCACAGAGCAGGTACTGTTTGGGTGGTGGGTCATTCTCAGCACTGCAGTAACACTGACGTGGTGTTGGTGTGTTAGTGTGTGTTGTGCTGGTCGGAGTGGATCAGACACAGAGTTTTCAAACACTGTCCACTCACTCTCCACTCTATTAGACACTCCTACCTGGTCCGTCCACCTTGTAGATGTAAAGTCAGAGACGACAGCTCATCTGCTGCTGCACAGTTTGTGTTGGTCATCCTCTAGTCCTTCATCAGTGGTCACAGGACGCTGCCCACAGGACGCTGTCGGCTGGATATTTTTGGTTAGTGGACCATTCTCAGTCCAGCAGTGACACTGAGGTATGTAAAGTCTCCAGCAGCACTGCTGTGTCTGATCCACTCAGACCAGCACAACACACACCAGCACACCACCGCCACGATAGTGTTACTGCAGCGCTGAGAATGACCCACCACCCAAACAGCACCTGCTCTGTGGGGGTCCATGGGCGCGCTGAAGAACAGGGTATAACAGGGTAGAACTACAGAGTGCAGCTATACAGTAAGTGGAGCTGATAAAATGGACAATGAGCGTAGAAACAAGGAGGTGGTCAGAATGTTATGGCTGATTTCTGTACATTCACACACACATTCATATCAGCATTGGCTGCATTTATTAATTTAATAAGCATATCTTGCTGGGATAGACTAATTTACTCAGCAAACAGGTGCATGTGTGCTGGGTCCCTTCAGCAGTGCTGCTCTGTAAGCTGTTTGATGAAGTAGGCTGTGCTATGATACGATGACTTAACTATCAATAATTAGTCGGCTCTAAGAGTTTATCATGCGTACGAGTTACTTTTGCAGTTAAATGCATGCACGTGTTGTAGGTTCCCTTATACAATATCACACTTTCCAGTCGTTAGACTCACGTACAGCCTGTAGTGAGAGCGGCCTAAGTCAGTTCAGCGGAAATGCTTTTTTAATATTAACACTGGGCACTGAAAAAAATATGCCTTTGATGTATTTCATTCAAATACATCGTTTCCTCATGAATGACCAAAATACGTTACATCAAGACAGTTTTGTCTTCCAGTTTACTTCCAGTAAGAGTCATTCATGTAATATTGTATTGATGTGGAAATGATGGACAGATTTAGTCACATACAGAGAAAAACAATTTTTATATCATTTTAATTCATGAATAGTATTTTATTTAGGCTTTTGTAGTAGCAGAGTGCCACCCCAATAAAATCTCAGGCTTTTAACTGAACACCCCATTCTTAAAGATCTAGCTACATCCCTGGTCTGGTGGAGACAGAACCCTCCTAGAAAAAACACAGCATGTATGATCACCAGCAAAAACTGCATATCGCTGCTGTCGGAAGAAAACCTCGTATCTCCAGAGTAGTAACTTTACAGGAGAAGGCAAAAACATACTTCACTTTCAATGCAAGTCAATGGAACCAGAATTTTTCATTTGTCATTTTGGGTCATTTCTTTTAAGCCACTCATCACAAAATTTAAGATACTTTCAGATTATGTCAAAAACTGAAAAATGCCAAAAAATGGAGATACAAGGTTTTCTTCCGACAACAACGACGTGTTGTGTTTTGGTTGCGGGTCTGCTGGTCAACCAGATGCTAAACCAGCATCTGACTAATCTAAACCAGCTTTATGTTCTTTGTTCAGCAGAGAAATGGTAACTTAGCCCTCATGGAGCTGACAAAGGTCACTTCCCACTCACAGGTTTCTTATTCGAGTTTTGTGCAGCAGTATGTAACTGCAGAACCATTTAAGGTGGAACTGAAAATTCAAATAGGAAACTCTTCATTTCGGCTGTTTTGACTAGCAAACAATGTCACTCAGATGCAGGGAAAACAGTGAACTGTGAAAACACTGGCTTACAGCAGTTTTTCTTGGTCCTGGAGGCCACGTTCCTGCACATTTTAGTGCTTTCCCTGCTTTAACTGAATAATGGGCTGTTAATGAGCTGATTAGCTGGATCAGGTGTGTTGAGAGCAGAGAAAATAATAAAAGTGCAGGACAGTGGGCCTCCAGGACCAAGCGCTGAGAAACACCACTATAACCCAAATAAAACACTGTGAATGAGAAACACTGCCAAGGACTGGAGTTGGCACGCAGACCATGAAGCCTGCGCATGGTGAGGGCTCCCTCTTGTGATTTGGAATGATCATAGCAGCTGCCGCAGGTCTTGACAGCGGATCAAATGAGGTTAACAATTTTCGTGAGGACCAAGGTCACGGCTTAAAACGCACTTCTTTCGGACGCTCCTTCTTCGTTGATATTCAAAATCCACAGGTCAGGTGTGATCGCCACTACTGAGCTCAGGAGCCTAAAACCCACGCTGACAAAATGATAGAAACCATTAAGAGTCAGTGACGACTCAAGTATTTGCAGTGCCACCATCACTCATGTAACTAGTCTTTACAGAAATCATACAACAAAATGACTTCAGCAAACAGAAAACAAAACAAAGGGCAAAGTTTTGCATTAAATACACATTTTAATGGCTGAAAACATGGCCTTTTTGTCATGGGCAGTACCTGAGAGGGTACAGTGAAATGGAGCATCGTCTCACAAGCCTGTGAGCAAAGGAAGCGCCACAGGGCCGACTAGCCAATTACAGATGGGTCATGAGCACAAGTAGGGAAAGAAAAACATGCAAATAATGAATCGGACCATTTCTTAATGGATATGCCTCGTCAGGAAGACGCTCAGGAGCGGGAAAATGTTGTGCATTCATCTTAAAGTCCCTTTACATTCAGGTAGAGATCACTAATAAGACTAAAAACTGCATTATACTCAACAATAACAACAACAGAGTTTAATCATTTCAATATCTTACATTATTCTAATAATACACATTCCTCAGCTCATGTCGCAGGAGACATTCTGTAAGACATCTCAAACCGGAAAAAAAAAAAAAAGCTTCACAGAATAAACCTTCGTTTGTGCTTAAGTCGCCCCTTTCCCAGACAACTTCCCTCTCCTGACAGATGACACGGAACAAAGATCAGGACGTTCTTCTGAGGTTAGATAAAGACCTAGCGCCTTCTATTCTAGCGTATACAAGACTCGTTTCCATTGTTCTCCACCTCCACCACGGTACAGACATGACTCATGACGTTCATTAGAACCATACAGGCTATACAGAATGGTTACTTAAAGAAAATACATCTCTCAGAAGAAAAATAGAAGTGCTAATGCATTTTTCATACATCATATATTTATCTCCGCTTTATTCCATCAAAAAGATCACACTTGCCTCTACAGCTCCTGTGCTCGAACAAACCTGCCAGGACCATAAACAAACGCCTCTCCTAATAAACACGGGGCACATGATGAAAGAGCAACTGAACTGCAAGATATACACAATTAGTATGGAATACGGTCCATGCAGTTATGCACAGTCAGCATCGGCATGGTATGGTCTGGTTTAACATCGGTAGCGTGTAGGTAGATACGACATCAGCCACTAGTGCATCTCGGTCCATGTTGGGAGAGAAATAAACAAAAAAGAAAAGAAAAGAAAAAAAAAAAAAACTACTCTTGTGGAGATTCAGCCAGATTTGAACAAAAGTATGGCCACCTGGCCCAGGTAGAAGTAGATGAAGTGCTTTGTCTCGTGAGTGACGTAGCTGCCGAAGTTCCTTCCCACAATGCAGTGCCATGTTGGGTTGTACTTCTTATCAAACTCCTGCAACGTAGAGAAACAATAACTTCAGTGGTCAATCATTCAACGGCCCTATTAACCGCATCAGTCGAGAAGTAAACCGGGCTGAACTGCTGCTTTGTTAGGCCCACCTTCTTGATGTACGCTGCAATGTCCTTCTCTATGTTGTACTTCTCCATGGCCTGCGTCGCACAGTCCACCGCATCCTGCTGCATGTCCTCGGACATGTCAGCATTCTTGATCACGGCTTTCCTGTCGGTCATTATGCTTGAAAAACGGAAGACAAAAGATTAAAGGGGATTTTTCAAAATAAAAAATAAAAAAAATTCCACACAAACAGCTTCTAGAGAAACATGGCGCGTCGGAGCCGTTCACAGCGGCGGCGATGGAACCGGGCGTCTGAAGAGTTGAACGCCCCTGAAAGCTCCCTCAGAGAGAGAGAACACGAGATGGTTATAAATACGCTGCTTTACGGGCGCCACATCACCATAAAGCAACGTTCTAGCTTAACGTGCATGTTCTTCCATTCGCGGTGAAGGGTACATGCAGGGTGTTTTAAATCAAAACGGTCCCTAAAGAAGACCTTTCTTCAGATTTATGACCATTTTAAAGCTCAGCAGACACATGTAGGTGGTTTTGGATAGTAAATAAAACGGCTATGTTCATGTTGGAAGCATTGGGACCTCTGGTTTCCATCACCACCACTATAAAGTTTCTCTACAGTGACTCACTTCACACCAGTCCACTCTGAATGACTGTTTGCATCTCAAGATCACAAATTTACATCTGAAAAAAAAATGTAAAACTACCCATTTTTGGGAAAAACTGGTAGCATCCTACTTTAACTCAGCTGTGTAAATCGCCAGCAAAGACGACAGCCTCCACTGCTACTCTAACAAATACCACCAGACCAAGTGCTTAACAGAGAGCCCTTTCAGGAGAAGGGTTCAGGTTCTTCTCTCAGCGCCAGACAAACTCTCAGCAGACTGCTGCTCACTAAAGGCTCTGGTTTGTTGGGGTAATTCGGTGACACCAGATAGGCCTCACTAAGAATCAAGCAAGTCCTTAATGGGTCCTTCAGTTCAGCCCTTTCACAGGGCATCAGCTCTGCCTCCCACACACACACACACCCACACACACACACCCACACACACACACACACACCATTCACGTCCTGCAGCATTCTCAGTGCCCGGCCAGCATACAGTCAAAATGGCCTCAAAAGACTCTCCAGTTTGCAGAAACCAAAGAAAAGGCCCTCAGAAGCCGTGAAAGGCCTTTTAATCTACATTCCAGCCGCTCAGATGACATCTCACGGAGTGACGGCCATGAGGTGCCCGCGAGAAATACTGCCAGTCCGTGCACGAAGCTCAGGCTGCCTTCTTATTCGAATTGTCCGTTCCACCTTAAATGGTGCAGCGGCTCTATTTCGCACGGGCGCCACAATGGAGCCGCTGCACCATTTAAGGTGGAACGGACAATTCGCCTAACAAGCTGGCGAACGCGAGTCCAACTTCAGCGCAGCGCTGATTAAAATAATCTTCACCTTCATCAGCTCGCAGGTGGGAAGCGTCAGAGCCTGGTGCTGCCCTTAGCTGCCCACTGACCACCTTATTTTGGCCTGATGTTTTGCTGAACTCCGAAAAACCCGGAGCCGAACTTACAGGAGGATTCACGCGAAACTAAATGGTGAACAAGTCAAGGAAGTCAGTCGGAGTGGCTTGGCGTGAGATTCCCAGTCACTGAGAAACTTCAGAGCTGCCCATCGTGCTGGTGATGGGAACCAGACGTCCACCTTTTAAGGCTTCTTACACCAAGCTGTTAAAACACTGATGTCTGAGACGCCGTTTTACAGTAGTTGGGGTCCAAAATGTATTTCAATATGTGGAAAGTGCACGAGAGTCTAACCCAAAACAGTTTCCCAAAGAAAAGGCGTTTTATCCATCATCCACGTTCACGCGACACGCGTGGGTTCCCTGGCGGTTCTGGATGGGAAATAAAACGGCTCAGTTTGGGAACTGACCCCTGGATCCCATCAGCACCACTGTGATGAAATCCGAGTCTGCAAGTTTCTCTACAAGCGAAGCGTCTCGCACTAGATCACTCTGAACGACAGAAATTCTGAAAAGTCGGTGGCGCTCCCCTTTAAATAAGGCTGCTTCACGGTACTGAGCAGCCTAGCAGCGCTGATTTGAAAGCCTCGTCCACGGCTTCCAGCACCATTATCCCGATTATTCCCGTGCACGTAATCTCAGCCGGAGGCCTCCTGGAGCGGGCAAGCATCGCTAACTGGCGATTTTGCGTCGAATCGACTTAAACTGCGGTCTTTCACCGCCGGACCGAAGCACTCGGCGCGTGCACTGATCACTCGGACGAACCAGCTCCGCACTCACCTTCAGGCGGTTACACCAGCTGGAGCTTCGCGGTGGGAAAATCCTCCTCCTGCTGAGACGAGGCTCAATAAGGACCGAGCCCAACGCGCTCTGTGCCGCCCGCTGGATCCCTCGCCCTTCACAGCGCTGTCCGCCACACCGCTTTCCATTGGCTGGAGAGCAGCTCTGCCTTCGGTGTAGGCATTTTCCTCTTGCGCCGCTCTACCAGCATCTTATTTCAACCCACAATGCATCTTTGACCGGGGAGCGAGCGAAACGCGATACCAGGTAGGTTTTTTTTATATTAGCGCCCAGCCGCTCAAAGGCAGCCTTACTTTTCTTTTGGAGAACTGAACAGAACCGAACCTAAGGAGGCATCTGGGGACTAAACAGCGGGCACAGCTCGAGCAGGACTGCCCAGACTGAGGACGTTTATTCTGACCCCCTTATTTCTATATTGTCTGGTCTTTCTTTAATTAAGGCAACACTTCTACAGAACCATGAACTCTGCAGCCACTCTCTTCAAGGGTTCTTCAGTGAAAGCAATGGTTCTGTGAAGAACCACTAATTACACATAAACCCACTTCATGCTCAAGTGGTTCTTATTTGATGGAGGTGGTGTGCTTTCATACAGAACCTTTGTGTAAATGGTTCTCTAAAAATAAGGGTTCTTGAAAAAGGGTTGTTAGAAGCTTGACATAGTAGAACCTTTTGGTACCGTACGGAGCACTTACAACACGTTCTCCATCAGAGGAACCGATTCACCCTGCAAAGGATCATTTAAGCATGAAATGGTTCCATGTTGAACTCGTGGTTCTAAAAAGGACCCCTTGAAGAACCTTGAGGAATGCAGGGAATCTGAGCCCTCTGGAGAACTTATGGAAGCCCATGTGATGTACATGATCACTTGCAACATCAAGTGACCGTGAGATCAGGTCACTGGGGGATCAATTTGATGGCTCTACCTTACTCAACCAGTTCACAACATTCTCCACAAACAAAAAGGACACTCATTATATATCAATGTATTTTTTTATTGAGGCAACTGTTCACTAAAAAAATAACCAAATAAAAAGCTAGCGATGTAAAAGCATCCGTAACTGCCCACCAAGGGGCAGCGAGAAATCTAGAATTGCCTGAGTTTCACCCCTAATCCCAAATTTTCCCCTCAATTTACCAGACTGCTTCTGTTGATTCCATCCCAAATGACTGCTCCAGCATCTGTTCCTCCAATGTGAGTGAAAATATCAAAAGGTAAAATGTTGGGTAAGGTTCCAAATGAAAAAATAAAATAAAGGGGGATGGGGGGGCTTTTGGTAAAACTTGGAACTGCTCGGTCTTAAATCCTACGATCCTGGAGAAATTGTTCCTTGTATCCAGCATTCCCTATCCTATCTTCATTATGAACTGATCCCAATGAGCCGGCATCCACTGAGCCTCTCCTCCAATCCAAACCTTAAATACCAGCAAAACCAAGAAAAAGGTAGAGAGTTAGAAACACTTTCTGGGTAATATTCTGTAATGCATGCATATTGCATTCTAGTAAAAAAAAAAAAAAAATTAATAATAAAAAAAATTTCCGGGCTAATTGTTGCACACCATGCTCTGCATCGACCATCAGAGCCTAAACTTGATGTACGCCTCGGGTCTCTAGTCTGACTTGCCAGAAAGGTCATCTTGTGTGTAAAAAAAAGGTACAGATAACATGAACACGTCTAATCTGGACCGTCAACATAGCTGCAAGTGCCATAAAGTCACTTTCTACAGATTCAGGAGGAAGGGTAATACCACTTAAATTTGCTGGTAAAGAAGCATTCAGTGTGATTACAGAGGACCCCCTTATTTATAAACTTCAACCTGTAACTCAACTGGATTCGGCAGTCCTTTATTACAAAGCATCAGTTCATCCCTTGTCAAATGACTAGAGGAAGACAGGGTAAAATACAACGTTTATGAACCCACCCTCATGAAAAGACAGTACAAGACATTTACCAAAATATTGAGAGGCATTAAGCAACCTTTGTTTGGTCAATGAGAGAGTTCCATTTCATCATCAAAAAAAAGGACAAACGAAAGGTGAGATAGGAGGAGGGCGAGTGAGCAGTCCTTTAAAACACATTCGTAAAAGAATTTGGACAGGTGTGGGGAGGTGGGGTGGGGTGGACAAATGACAGATGGGAGTGGAGGGCAGGACACGTAGACAACATTCAGAGGACCAAATCAGGAAAATGAAGGTAGGGAAAATAAAACTAGTACTCAATGGGGGAGAAAAGAGAGGGTAAAAAAAAACTGGGATGTGTCAACAGCTTCACCAAAAACAGGGGGGCAGGAAACCAAAAGCACCACAGAGGTGGCGAGAGTGGAAGGCTTAGGATCGAGAGCGAGAGCGACTGTGGCGAGGGGAGTACTGAGGAGACCCTCGGCCACGCCGTGGTGAGTAGCTGCGGCTACGGTTGTTGCTGCGGCTGCGACTCCTGCTGCGGCTGCGGCTCCTGGACCTCGATCTTCCATAGCTGGGGCTGCGCGGACCATCCATTTTCACTCGAATGTATGCAGTTTCCCCCTGAGACACAAAAACTTTCCTCTGAGCACACATCACAACCAAAATCCAGGCTTGTGTTATTAAAATACTTACCAATTGTTATTGAGTCGTTCAACACTTTAACAGTCATCTATTAAGTGTGCAAGTTTCTTGCTTTTTTGCCAAGGGGCAGTTTTCAGTGAAGACTATATATGAACACTTAAGCAGGTGGGCAGCACAATCATGTCTGACATTGGGATTTGGATGCACAAAACGTGATCCAAACGAGGCTTTATGCCCAAATTTAGAGATCTTTCATTAGACGCCAACTAAAAAAACCCTCTCCAATTCACAATGTCGTGAGGTGAGGGGCAAAACGATACGGATCCACGCCCAATCGTGCCACATGAGATACGCTTACCTTAAAGAAAATCCAAAGCTAAGACATGTACATCCAAAAGTCCTAATTAAAATCTCAAACCTACCTCATGTGACCGGAACTTAGTGTTATCCAGCTTTCGAACCGCGTAGGTCATGTCTTCTTTGCGCACAAACTCCACCACACCAGTTCCATCTCGGAAAACGTCAGCATAACATACATCACCTGCTTCACGCATGTGATCCTTCAGATCCTGCCAGCTGCCGCTTGGTGGTAGGCCTGGAATCGACAAAAAGCATGTTACCCATCTCACAAGATGCATTCCTAAACACACACACACACACACATCCTACACCACAGTGCGAGTAATAAAGCCACTAAAATGTTGTCCTGGTCCACCTGGTGCAGCTCGTTTGATGGAGACTGCGTGCTTACCCGAAACAATCACTCTATATTCGGAGCGTCTGGACGGGGGTCCATATCTGCCCCTGGGTGCCCCTGCTCCAAAACCACCTCTCCCCATACCGCGTCCACTTCTCGGAAACTCCACTCGAAGCCTGTACCCGTCGTAGTCGTAGCCGTCCCGGGCATACACCGCATCCTCGGCGTCTCTGGAAAACAAGTTGATTTTTACAGCGTCTGCAGCGGAGCAGATTAACTTCTAGAAATCGACTTCGCTTGGAATTAACATTAGATATAATTAGCCTAATCTGACCACCACGTGTGGTTCGGCATTAAAACAAAGGTTTACTAACTAAATCTTAAATTAGAGCCACTGAAAGCCACGGAACCAAGCGTGGAACTGTTGCTTTTCGCTAATTAGCTCGCCGTACGAAGAGGCGGGCTGGGCGCCGTAGCGTTAGCCAAGCGAGCTAACATTAGGTCCATTTCAAAGACTACCAGAAGCCGATTTGTTGAGCGTTAACGCAAAGACGCTAAAGGAAACGGGGGTCACTGAATGAGTGAAAGCCCACGGTTTCTGTAAAAAAGAGGAGCTTAACAACTAAACTACAGCCCTCGGAGACGAGCCTCCGCCGGCTAACCCACGTTAGCTCGAGAATAATAACATTTAGCATTTGCTGCTAGGCAGGTAGCGTTAGCTAGCCCAGCATGAGGTTGGCCTAGCAAGCGTTAGCCATCTCGCGAAACGCAAACGAGACGGACAGCCGGACACGTACACCTCGCAAAAGCGCCGGGCGACCGCAAACGCAGCCCGAACACAAGACCAGGGCTAAGCGAGGGCGACATTTCACCGCTTAACGAGCCCAATTAGCGCCGCGAACGCGGGCACAGCCGTTAGCCAGCTAGCTTAGCCCAGCCTTGAGCGCACCGAGCTGAGGGAATTAATTACCTGGGGTCTTCAAACTCCACGAAGGCAAACGGCGGTCCGCCTCGTCGGTTTTTCAGATCGATATCTCGAATCGCTCCATACTTGTAAAACACATCCTCGACGTCCTTGGTGCGGATATCAGGCGGCAGATTCCCCACATAAATCCGGCAGTCGTTGCTACCAGCGGGGCCTCGGATCACTCCGCCAGACATCTCCGAACAAGAGAGCGCGACTTTCCTGCCGCAAACCAAACAAACGGGTTAGTTACGCAAGCTGGGGAACCTGCACAAGAAAGATGTGCGGATGCGCAGAGCACCCGAAAAACTCATGTACAATACCTCCAGACAGTAAAACGCTCAGGCGCCGCTGTATTGTCCCAACTTTTGTCCGGAGCTCAGCAGCAGGAACGTGGTCTGCACTCCGCCTGAGAGCAGCTCCTCGCTTCCTCCTCGCTAACCGCGCTTCAGTTGTGCGGAGGGATCTGCCACACTGGGGGCATTAAATGCACTACCGCAGACTTACCAGCTACATCCGAGACAAAAAACTAGTCCGTAAACATCCGTTGGACGTGCTAAAGGGGAACCCCACCAGTTTTTCAGAGGTTCTGCATAATTAATTGGAGCCGTTCTGAGTGGTTCGGTGTGAGATTATAGAGAAACTTGCAGAGACAGAATGATTCGCTGTGGGGGTGATAGAAACCAGACGTCTGCAGAGCTGTGGCGCTGAAAGTTACTACAGAAAAACGGCGACGAGCGCGCTGTGGATGCCTGAAAGATCGTTTTAGGGCAGATTTGTGATTCAGTTTTGATTTTAGACATATTCCATTGAGCTAGGGTTAGGGTTTCATTCATGGCAGAGTCGTTCATGCAGGGCAATGCAAAGTAGTCCCAAAAGAAACTACTTTTTTTTAAAGTAAAAACTATTTTACCAACATCAGCACTACATAATAATATTTAGAAGAGTGTAGGTTCACTTGTAGTCTTGGGTAGTAAATAAAATGGCAATATGAGTGTTGTAGACATTGTGACCCCTGGTTCCCATCACCACCACTGTGAAGAGAACAGAGTCTGTATGTTTCTCTGTAAAATATGTTACATTTAATTTTGGGTTGTTTGATGTTTTGTTTTTAGTAAATGTGCTGGCGTGCATTTGTTTCTCCATTTGGTTGGGTTAGTGTAGTGGTTAACACCTCTGCCTTCTATGCTGTAGACTGGGGTTCAATCCCCACCTGGGTAAACACCCTACACTATACCAATAAGAGTCCTTGGGCAAGACTCCTAACACCACCTTGGCCTCCCTGTGTAAAATGCTGTAAATGTAAATGGAATTGCAGACGAAAGCTAATGTTAACAACTGGTTCATATTCCTGTTTCAATTTGTACTGAAATTAGCTACATAATCAAAATTCAGTAAAAAATAATAAAAGAAAATCAAACTTTCCTTCAAGTAGCTGATGTCGCAGCACATTTATATGATCTACTTTTCAAAACGTAGCTAACTAATGAAAGAAAAAACAGATCCGGAGGATAGGAATGACTGATTTATTGAAATAAAAAGATAATATCTAATAGTTTATATAGCATAAGCTTCATTGTGAGTGTGTATTTGTGGCCTACTGAGGCAAACGAGGCTACAGACAGTATTGCGGATGCGGTGTTTGTAGGAGCAGGCCTTAGAATCAGCAAAGAAATACTGCACCAAGGTAGTTGCGTCAGACACTTTACATCGTTTTCACATTTTATTAATGTCTGTTTTATAAGTATACAACAATTGCTCTGTTTATTCCACACTGGACACCACAACGCTTACCGAAAGTACACAGTCAGCAGGTACTTAGAATTGCAGTTATGAAAGGCTGGATCACACAAGCACAAGTTAGACCCCTGTGGGGGGGGGGGGGGCTACCCCACCCCCCAACCCCCCCACCCCAAATCTCAAATCTATAGAGAAAACTCATTTTGTCGGTAGCAGGACATGAATCACTATTACATTATCATTTATCTATATGATGCTCATTATCTCATTTTCTCTGTTTTGAGCTTATAAATGAATCGTCTTAAATCGACTCTGAAGCTATTAGAAGCTACATACTCTTTTATTTGTTATTATTCAGCAATAGAGGGAACATGACAACATTTATTTTTGCTGGATGAAAAGAGTGTAGTCCTCTCACATGTCAGCTCATACACTGATTTAGGAACATCATCTGTATACAACAGCAACGTCTTGAGTCTAAGATACAGCTGGAAGGACTATATACCTGCATTAAATTAATCTTTATGGCAGTGGAGTTGGCTATATCTCAGGAAACACAGAAGGGTAACGTTTGGCAGCATGTCAGTATGCGTGGCTAGAGAGGTAATGGGAGAGGCCAGTGGCTCCGCTGCTGTCTCCACCTCCAGAGTACTTCCCCTGAGCCGCCAGACTGTTGATCTGAGGAAGCAGAAGAAAAGTGTCAGAATGAGATGGAAAGCAAACCTCAAAAAAAGAATAGGTTTGTTTTGGAATTGCATCCCATAGATGATCTTTTATTATGCAGGGAGTGCGCCGATCAACATTGCAGTTGCAATATTAGAGTAATTTATTATCTCATAAATAAATTTATCAAAGTTAACTGCAGTTACCTGCAGTCCTGGGCCTTGTGCAGACATATTGACCTGACATTGATTAGGTAAATCCTGCACTAAACAAGACTAACTACAAATGTAGGGCATTCAGGGCACCCAGACATGCCCTGTCAAGTTAATAAATCAGTTATTAGCTCGTGGGATTGGACTACTGCCCTTGTAGCAGTCTTGTTCCTGCTTGCTTCCTCGCTCTGTCTTTTAAATACAAGATTTACAAGAAAAAAAAAAGTATGACTGTTTTTTTCCCTAAATCTTTTACGGTCTTTTATACTAAATCTAAATGCTTGTTTCATAATTGAACCCAATTTGTGTTCCATATCTCATGATTATCTCATGAGTTGGAATTCTTGGAAAAAAAAAAATTTGCTTTATAATTTCACTGCATTTATAAAGCAACACAATGGAATTATGAGTTGGAATTCTTGCTTGGAATTCTTAGAAACTGGAATCCTTGCTTCCAACCAAGCTGTAAAACAACATGATGGAATCACAAATTGGAATTCTTACATGGAATTCATGGAAACTGGAATTCATGTTAGATCCCAATTTGTAAAACAATGAGATGGAATAATGAATTGAAATTCTTGCTTGGAATTCTTGAAATCTACAATCTCAGAATTCTTGGAAAGTACAGTCATCGCTTCAACCCAGTTTGTAAAACAAGGCATGATGGAATTCTGAGTGGGAATTCTTGAAAACTGGAATCCTCACTTCAATCCAATCTGTAAAATAATGAGATGGATTCGTGATTGGAAGTCCTGCATGGAATTCAGGGAAACCGGAATTCATATCTGAGCCCAATTTGTAAATGAATGAAATGGAATTATGAATTGGCATTCTTACTTGGAATTCTTAGGAAATGGAATCCTCACTTCAACCCAGTCTGTAAAACAACATGATCAAAACACAAACTGCAATTCTTACATGGAATTCATGGAAACTAGAATTTGTGTTTGTACCCAATTTGTAAACAATTGGATGGAGTAATGAGTTGAAATTCTTGCTGGGAATTCTTGGAAACTGGAATCCTTGCTTCAACCCAATTTGTCAAACAATGTGGTTGAAACATTAGTTAGAATTCTTGGAATCTAGGATCCTTGTTTTGACCCAACTTGTAAAACGTCATGATGGAATTATGAGTTAGAATTCCTGCTTGGAATTCTTAAAAACTGGAATTCATGTTTTAAGTCAATATGTAAAACAGTGAGATGGAATCATGAAAGGCGTGTAAAGCTTGCCCGTCTCTCCTTGTAGAATATGTTTTAGTTTTTCAGTGTGTTTTATTAAACGTGCCTCTGCACGCTTGATGAACTCCTCAGTGGCAGCACTTTGATTCTCTCTCTGGCCGCGCCAGGTTTTCAGGGCAGAGGCCTGCAGGGCTCGGCCAAAAGAGAAGGTGAGCGCCCAAGGCTTCACCAGCGGACAGTTGTTGATGGCGTTTAAGTTGAGGGAGGCCTCTTCTTCACTTTGGCCTCCAGAAAGGAAGGTCACTCCTGGAAGCAGACATCGTTCAGCATCACATGCTCACAGCATCACATCTTCCAAAAAAAAATTCCCATTGAAACAGACACCGGCGTAACCACGCTCAGCAACATAATCGCACCTGTGACCGCAGGAGGGACGGTCCGACGCAGGGCAGTGACCGTTGCCATGGCAACCTCTTCGGCACTGAATTTGGTGGGGCAGCCGTGTCCAGGTGTCACCATGTTGGGCTTAAGCAGGGTTCCCTCCAAATACACATGATGATCAAACATGGCCTTGTAGACTGCTGCAAGCACCTGGAGAACACATATGGAGCAGCGTGTAATGATTTCAGGGATCTTTACTCTGTGTCATGTGGAACAGCGACATTAATGATGGACTGACACCAACCCTCTCTGTAACAAACTGGCAACGTTTCAGGTCATGGTCTCCATCAGGCAGGATCTCGGGCTCCACTATGGGTACAATCCCATGCTGGAGGAAAATTGGAAACATTACACATCCGCCCGTTTTTCAAGCAAAAAAACCCCAAAACTTAACAACATTAACTGGATTCATACTTTACCTGTTGGCAGATGCTAGCATACCGAGCGAGGACATTGGCATTTTCTGTAATGCATAGTTGAGATGGGGTGGTGTCACTGATCTTCATCACACAGCGCCACTTTGCAAAATCAGCTCCATCCTTCTTATACTGAGCACATCGCTCCGACAGTCCATCCAGCCCTGCAGAGCACATCCGTTAGAACTTTAGTCAGAGCTAACAGAAGCACTGGACCAGTGGAAAAATCTGACATCAGAGATGAAAAAGAAGTAATTTGGTCTTTTCCTGTAACAAATCTAGCCTGAAATACCACGTATCAGTGTGTTTGAGCCTAAAATAGCTCATTTTAAATCACTCGCAAATTTCCCAGGGCAGATTATTTGAAACATCTCCAGCTTCTACATCTGATTACCTCATCTGTGGGTTTGCTGGGAGTTAACCAGCCTTGAAGTGTTTTGTAGTGGAAGTGGAACCAATTTTTCAAAATTTCTGCATCATTTAAAAGCTGATTCTACAGTCTTTGGACCCTCATGTGGACCCGTTATATGTTGGCCAGCTGTGTGAGATCTAAATGTATGATTGCCAATATTGAATAATGTTCAATTAAAATTCTCATTTTAAAGCTTATTAGTTAAAATAGTGGATCTGTATCGCCTGATACTCAAGATGCCAGCCAAACTTAGAAGGAGATAGATAATGAAGTCTTTGACTGACCTTGTGTAGTAGTTTCACCATTAGTTCCAGGCAGGGGAACTACTCCTTTATCAACCTTTAGGACAAAATAACGAATAAAAAAGTCTTTTTCTTTCACATGTAATCATCTCTAGTGATCAAATGATTTAGAGAGCATGTTTGGAAAGCTTTACTCAATGCTGTTTTGTTCATGAACCCAACATTTTGCGAATTTCTTAAACACTAACATTTAAAAGTTTGGAATCACTCGCCATATTCATGATACTTTGTTGATTTAAACATTATTAATTACCCATAAAAAGGTATTTTCAGATGTTTTGTTCGACATCTTAAGAATTCAATGAACAAGACGTTGTTAAAATCTAAAAAAATACTGTAATTTATTATGGAAATGAATTTTAATCACCGTTATCTCTATTGAGATTCTCTACTTTTGAAATGTGATGGTTTCTCAATGTTACTTCTAACTTCATTCACAGTATTATACATCATTTTGGACACTAACATGTAGAGCTATTATATTATAATACTTTTAAACGCTTGTCTACATCAAACCTTTTCATAGCAATAAAAACATGATTGCCAACACTACTGTAGTTATATCTTCAATGAACAGCTCACGGTACCCATTCGATTTTTTTAAAGAATTTTATCCACAATTACATTTTGATTTTCGAATTTTTTGTTCAGTGCAATGTTACCAAAAGACATGATGATATGATCAATTAAGTGATAAAACTCACTTTTAACTCACTTTTAATGCTTTAATCAATTTGAGATATTCCTTCACACTTGCTTATTGATGAGCTTATAGAACATATCAGCCAAAAGAAATTTACGACATGGACTCTTTCCTGGCATTTTTACCACTAGTGTCACATGCAGTACAACAAATAACGTTAAAAAAACAAGGAAAATGTTACGAGACTGAAAGCCAGCTGCAAATCAACGCTGCATTTCAAATCAGTCCTGAAGAACAGTTTTATTATCTCTTTATTTTCTTGAAAAAGTAGAAAAAAGGCCTCCTAAACTCGGCTTAGAGATCACATACCTTGATACCAATAGTAATTCCTTTATCTTTGATCATTTTAACGAAGGGAACACCGTCATCTGAGTTCTGGTAGAGCGTTTCATGGAAGAAGATGACGCCACCAATGCAGTTATCAATGCGATCGTCTGCGGTGAAGAGGACTTGGCGGTACAGGCGGCGATTCTCCTCTGTGTTCTCCACTCCTATCTGGTTCAGACGCTTGCCCATGCTGCCTGTTGCACCATTCACAATGATCAAACACAGAGTAAGCCAGTGAGCTCCTGGAGCAGTGGTCACTAAGCCCTCTCCAGAACATCTGGACACCTTATCGGCAGTTCCAACTTAGCTATATCACACCTGATATCACCCAACTAATCAACAACAGTCAATAAGGCAATTAGATGAATTAGGGTGTAGCAGATTACGGCTCAAACGTATCTCTGCAGGAAGCTAGATCTGCAGAACAAACGTTGGCCACTTTCATAAAACATCTAATCAGAACTTTATTCTGGAGAAGCACTTAAAAATAAAGGCTCTTTGGAGTGAGGCCAAAGAAGAACCATTTTTGGCTCCTGAAGGAACTTTTCATGCCCTAAAAAAAGCTTCTATACCAATTAAAAGTTTTTCTCAGCAATCCAGGAACCGTTTAGGTTTTAAGAAGGTAGGTAAAGAACCTTTATCACTGACTGAAAGGATTGAGAGGCTGCACTAACCTACTGACTCATCAGCTGCTAGAATGCCTTTCCCAGGAGCCACAATGCGCAGAGCTATCTCATGCAGCTCCCTCTTCTGCTCCGTGGTGAGTGTGGGAAACTGGTGGGTCATTCTACAGGTCAGTCACAACCTAAGGACAGTACAGTAATTGTATATTGAAAATAAAGTAGGCATTATGGAGGTGTGCAGATTTCTCCTGAATAGCACCAGTGAATGAGAAGCCAGACCACTGAAGGACACTGAGATACAAATGGAAAATAGGCTGAAGAGAGACAAAAAAACATTTTAAAAACGTGAAAACTTTTTTTTTTGATTTCTGAAAAAACATCCAGAGACTTGAACGTAGTGATTGAGCTGCTGAAATGCTTCATCGTTGTTAAACCAAGTCAAAAGCACAGATCTCAAAGCCCTGCTGGTCTTTCGCAGACCTACTGAAAACCACTAAGCATTATCTTTCACAATAGTATAAAAGACTTCAGCAGCTGTGGCACCTTTCGTCTACTAAATACACACATGCCTGTACATTAGATAACAGTAATGATAATTACGATGACTTTGAGTCATTAAATTCTACTACCAGATTGGGGTGGAACAACCGTCTTCAGTGGTGTATATCAGTACAATACATAACAAAGCATTTAGAGTACATCTTGATTAGGCACATGGGGAGGACTTCATTTAAACCATTCCTCTCAATATGTTTCATGGAAAATTCACAAAATTGATGCTAACCTAATTAATAATGATTTATCAGTCTACTCAGGCTTTAGCAGAGCTCAGTAACGCTGAGATTAATAACTGATCACATTGATTTATCAGTCTACTCAGGCTTTAGCAGAGCTCAGTAACTGAGATTAATAACTGATCACATTGATTTATCAGTCTACTCAGGCTTTAGCAGAGCTCAGTAACGCTGAGATTAATAACCGATCGCATTGATTTATCAGTCTACTCAGGCTTTAGCAGAGCTCAGTAACGCTGAGATTAATAACCGATCGCATTGATTTATCAGTCTACTCAGACTTTAGCAGAGCTCAGTAACGCTGAGATTAATAACCGATCGCATTGATTTATCAGTCTACTCAGGCTTTAGCAGAGCTCAGTAACGCTGAGATTAATAACCGATCGCATTGATTTATCAGTCTACTCAGGCTTTAGCAGAGCTCAGTAACGCTGAGATTAATAACCGATCGCATTGATTTATCAGTCTACTCAGGCTTTAGCAGAGCTCAGTAACGCTGAGATTAATAACTGATCACATTGATTTATCAGTCTACTCAGGCTTTAGCAGAGCTCAGTAACGCTGAGATTAATAACCGATCACATTGATTTATCAGTCTACTCAGGCTTTAGCAGAGCTCAGTATCACTGAGATTAATAACCGATCACATTGATTTATCAGTCTACTCAGGCTTTAGCAGAGCTCAGTAACGCTGAGATTAATAACCGATCACATTGATTTATCAGTCTACTCAGGCTTTAGCAGAGCTCAGTAACACTGAGATTAATAACCGATCACATTGATTTATCAGTCTACTCAGGCTTTAGCAGAGCTCAGTAACGCTGAGATTAATAACCGATCACATTGATTTATCAGTCTACTCAGGCTTTAGCAGAGCTCAGTAACGCTGAGATTAATAACCGATCACGTTGATTTATCAGTCTACTCAGGCTTTAGCAGAGCTCAGTAACGCTGAGATTAATAACCAATCACATTGATTTATCAGTCTACTCAGGCTTTAGCAGAGCTCAGTAACACTGAGATTAATAACCGATCACATTGATTTATAAGTCTACTCAGGCTTTAGCAGAGCTCAGTAACACTGAGATTAATAAACGATCACATTGATTTATCAGTCTACTCAGACTTTAGCAGAGCTCAGTAACGCTGAGATTAATAACCGATCACATTGATTTATCAGTCTACTCAGACTTTAGCAGAGCTCAGTAACACTGAGATTAATAACCGATCACATTGATTTATCAGTCTACTCAGACTTTAGCAGAGCTCAGTAACGCTGAGATTAATAACCGATCACATTGATTTATCAGTCTACTCAGACTTTAGCAGAGCTCAGTAACACTGAGATTAATAACCGATCATATTGATTTATCAGTCTACTCAGGCTTTAGCAGAGCTCAGTAACACTGAGATTAATAACCGATCATATTGATTTATCAGTCTACTCAGACTTTAGCAGAGCTCAGTAACGCTGAGATTAATAACCGATCACATTGATTTATCAGTCTACTCAGACTTTAGCAGAGCTCAGTAACACTGAGATTAATAACCGATCATATTGATTTATCAGTCTACTCAGGCTTTAGCAGAGCTCAGTAACTGAGATTAATAACCGATCACATTGATTTATCAGTCTACTCAGGCTTTAGCAGAGCTCAGTAACACTGAGATTAATAACCGATCATATTGATTTATCAGTCTACTCAGGCTTTAGCAGAGCTCAGTAACACTGAGATTAATAACCGATCACATTGATTTATCAGTCTACTCAGGCTTTAGCAGAGCTCAGTAACGCTGAGATTAATAACCGATCACATTGATTTATCAGTCTACTCAGACTTTAGCAGAGCTCAGTAACACTGAGATTAATAACCGATCACATTGATTTATCAGTCTACTCAGACTTTAGCAGAGCTCAGTAACGCTGAGATTAATAACCGATCACATTGATTTATCAGTCTACTCAGACTTTAGCAGAGCTCAGTAACGCTGAGATTAATAACCGATCACATTGATTTATCAGTCTACTCAGGCTTTAGCAGAGCTCAGTAACGCTGAGATTAATAACTGATCACATTGATTTATCAGTCTACTCAGGCTTTAGCAGAGCTCAGTAACGCTGAGATTAATAACCGATCACATTGATTTATCAGTCTACTCAGGCTTTAGCAGAGCTCAGTAACGCTGAGATTAATAACTGATCACATTGATTTATCAGTCTACTCAGGCTTTAGCAGAGCTCAGTAACGCTGAGATTAATAACCGATCACATTGATTTATCAGTCTACTCAGGCTTTAGCAGAGCTCAGTAACGCTGAGATTAATAACCGATCACATTGATTTATCAGTCTACTCAGGCTTTAGCAGAGCTCAGTAACACTGAGATTAATAACCGATCACATTGATTTATCAGTCTACTCAGGCTTTAGCAGAGCTCAGTAACGCTGAGATTAATAACCGATCACATTGATTTATCAGTCTACTCAGGCTTTAGTAGAAACTCCTGTGTTCATAAAGAAGTGTGCCATGCGATGTTGGTGATTTTTTTGTGGTACATATTCTAAAAGTATTTTACTATAAGTGGAACAACTGTATTCTGAATACTGCCTTTAATGTAAATTTGTACAGGTTTCTGTTTTCTAAATACTTCTTCTGTATTCTGTTACAGCTCAACCCTGTTTACTCCAGATCCTAAATAAAATGAATACACATCAAGTGCATTAATTATATTAACAACAAATTACCTTCATGTAAACTTTCTTATCTAATGCCAAGTGGCCCAACAAGTGCTGTTATACTGAAAAAATCTGAATTTTCTTGATTTAGAACCAATGCACACACTAAAGTAAATTAAAAGCAGTTTTTTCCTCAGTGTAACAGTCTACATAGAAGAGCTTGACTAACTAAAGGCATGACATGAAATAAAAAGCAAAATAAAAATCAGAGCTACTCACCGAGTGAGATAACAGAGCAGAAGATACTCAGACTCGCTCCAACAGACCTGATGAGGAGTGATTGTCTTTCTGACAGAGACATTGTCCCACTTCTTTATGATGGTGCCGTCCCACAGGAGGCAGACACCTGTAGGGCGGAGCCTAACATCATGACCTCATTAAGTTTTTGGTAAAGACCGTGGCAGGGCGCACCTCTAACCTGCTTTAATTCAATCTGGGTATTGCTATTATTGTTGCAATAGGGCCACACCTAACATGTACAACAATAAGAAGGTGGTGATTGAAGGGCACTCAACCTCGTTTTTCAACCTAATTTCTATCTGCTGTATCTGTAGCATGTGGTTGAAAACAAAAGACACTCATTTCTAAGCATTTCTCAGTGCTTAGGAAACATTTCTACTACAAATTCACCTTTAATAAAAAGCCTATAGGCAGGCGCTTCTGTTACCAGTGTGTTTTGAGTCAATAGGATTTCTAACCTTTTCTAACTCCAGGGTTGATTATCTGTGGCAGATAGAGATCAGATGGAAAAATACTGGAGTGTTTCTTTAATAAACATGGCAATTTAAAAAATTATAACATTCAAACATATATAAAAAGTGGTGGGTAGTGCAGGCTGATATCAGTTTTCAGGGAAAATCCTTTTAGGTCACTGATGAGGCTTAACATATCTGAAAACCAGGCCTGGCCAGTAAAATAAGGCTTACAAAGAACCCAGATAGCAGCAGATAATTCAGGAAAATAGTAATGAGCGGAAAGAAAAGTGCTGCAGACCCCCATGACATCAGCCCCATTCAGCCCACACGTGACTGTTGAATTGCCATTAATGATATAATTAGATCAGATTTGCTTCATGTCAATCTAGAAGAATCTCTCGGTGGTTGCTGCCTGAAGACCCTCAGGAACGTTAGAAGTCTCAGAGCAACAGAGATTCGACAAAGCAAATGATTTCTAGGCTTATACAGGTGAGTGGAATTTTCCAGTAAGTCTGTGATCCAGTTTTCAAGGACAAAAAAAGTATCACTGTTATAGAGTCTAAGTGATAAAACTAGAGCCTCTGCTGCGAAATGGCCCAAAACGTACTGTATGACTGGTTTGGATAAATAACTAGCTTTGGGCCGCTCATCGTGATGAGCCTCAGTCTTAAAGTGTAAACTTGGATCATTTAAAAGGCTTAAAACTGGAGTTTAATATACACTGCTCAAAAATAATAAAGGGAACACTCCAATAACACATCCTAGATCTGAATGAATGAAATATTATCATTGAATACTTTGTTCTGTACAAAGTTGAATGTGCCGACAACAAAATCACACAAAAATCATCAATGGAAGCCAAATTTATTAACCAGGCCTGGATTTGGAGTCACACACAAAATTAAAGTGGAAAAACACACGACAGGCTGATCCAACTTTGATGTGATGTCCTTAAAACAAGTCAGAATGAGGCTCAGTGTTGTGTCCGGCCTCCACGTGCCTGTATGACCTCCCTACAACGCCTGGGCAGCTCCTGATGAGGTGGCGGATGGTCTCCTGAGGGATCTCCTCCCAGACCTGGACTAAAGCATCCGCCAACTCCTGGACAATCTGTGGTGCAATCTGGCGTTGGTGGATGGAGCGAGACATGATGTCCCAGATGTGCTCAATCGGATTCAGGTCTGGGGAACGGGTGGGCTGGTCCATAGCTTCAATACCTTCATCTTGCAGGAACTGCTGACACACTCCAGCCACATGAGGTCTAGCATTGTCCTGCATTAGGAGGAACCCAGGGCCAACCGCACCAGCATATGGTCTCACAAGGGGTCTGAGGATCTCATCTCGGTACCTAATGGCAGTCAGGCTACCTCTGGCGAGCACATGGAGGGCTGTGCGGCCCTCCAAAGAAATGCCACCCCACATCATTACTGACCCACTGCCAAACCGGTCATGCTGAAGGATGTTGCAGGCAGCAGATCGCTCTCCACGGCGTCTCCAGACTCTGTCACGTCTGTCACATGTGCTCAGTGTGAACCTGCTTTCATCTGTGAAGATCACAGGGCGCCAGTGGCGAATTTACCAATCCTGGTGTTCTCTGGCAAATGCCAAGCGTCCTGCATGGTGTTGGGCTGTGAGCACAACCCCCATCTGTGGACGTCGGGCCCTCATACCATCCTCATGGAGTCGGTTTCTAACCGTTTGTGCAGACACATGCACATCTGTGGCCTGCTGGAGGTCATTCTGCAGGGCTCTGGCAGCTCCTCCTGTTCCTCCTTGCACAAAGGTGGAGGTAGCGGTCCTGCTGCTGGGTTGTTGCCCTCCTACGGCCTCCTCCACGTCTCCTGGTGTACTGGCCTGTCTCCTGGTAGCGCCTCCAGGCTCTGGACACTACGCTGACAGACACAGCAAACCTTCTTGCCACAGCTCGCATTGATGTGCCATCCTGGATGAGCTGCACTACCTGAGCCACTTGTGTGGGTTGTAGAGTCCGTCTCCTGCTACCACGAGTGTGAAAGACCACCAACATTCAAAAGTGACCAAAACATCAGCCAGAAAGCAGAAAGGTACTGAGAAGTGGTCTGTGGTCCCACCTGCAGAACCACTCCTTTACTGAGTGTGTCTTGCTAATCGCCAGTAATTTCCACCTGTTGTCTGTTCGATTTACACAACAGCTGTGAAACTGCTGGTCAGTGTTGCTTCCTAAGTGGACAGTTTGATTTCACAGAAGTTTGATTTACTTGGAGTTATATTGTGTTGTTTAAGTGTTCCCTTTATTTTTTTTGAGCAGTGTAGTTTTCTAAAGTATTCTGTAGCTCAGCATCACATTCCCCAGTCTCATCTGTTTGACAGAATTCATAATATTGTAAATATTGTTCAATTGTTTTGGTTCAGGGGCGGCACGCTGTCGCCTCACAGCGAGGAGGGCCTGGGTTCGATTCCCCGGCCGGGTGACCGGGGTCCTCTCTGTGTGGAGTTTGCCTGTTCTCCCTGTGTCTGCGTGGGTTTCCTCCGGGTTCTCCGGTTCCCTTCCACAGCACAAAGACATGCAGTCAGGTCGACTGAGCGCGCTAAACTGCCCCTAGGTTTGAGTGTCTGTCTGTCTGCCCTGCAATGGACTGGCGACATGTCCAGGGTGTATCCTGCCTTCCGCCTGATGACTGCTGGGATAGGCTCCAGCGCCCCCCCACGACCCTGAGGGAGAAGCGGCTCAGAAAGTGTGTGTGTGTTTTGGTTCATCAGCGTTCTCTCACTACAATACCCAGCATACATTGTGGTATTACTCCATATAAACATTGTGAATCAATCCACCAATTCCAGCCTTTCCACAGAGCCATCCTGTGTTTATTCAGCCGGGTAACCTTGCTTTACTTTACACTTTAGCGTTTATTTTGTTGGTCATTTTTGTCATTTGAGTGATCCATTCCCGTTTTTTTAAAATCACTTCAGCTAGAGAAAAGAAGCCAAGCTGGGGTAAGGTTTATTTACCCAGGTACCCTTTCTAACTTTTACCTTTTCTAACATTTAGCTTGTTCTTCTCATCTGACAAGACGTTTCAGTCAACTGAGGAATCCATTCCTTCTATTTCAATGACAATTTAAGAACAGTTACCACAGTTATACAGTGTTAAGCTATTCGGCTCCCTAGCAGTAACCTTAGCTTTCTGGCTTCCTTTTGTGTTTGCCAGCTAATGGGGAAAAATAACTTTTCAAACAGCCCATCCCCATGAAATCTTTTCTTTTGAGTTTTTCAAAAGTTCTTCCCACCCTCACGTATGTCACCAGAAGGGTGGTATGTCTTTGAACTAGAAAAACTCACACTAGGAGGCAAGCAAGGATATTTACAACAGATGAAGAGATGAAGTGTGAAAGAGTAAAAGCATGTGAGGTCAAATCATAACTTCCATAACTTACAGATAAGGTTTTTGGGCAGTCGTGGGCTGGAGGTTAGGGAACCGGCCTTGCAACCGGAAGGTCATCGGTTCGATCCGCTTAGCTGTCAGGACGTGACTGAAGTGCCCTTGAGCAAGACACCTAACCCCCAACTGCTCCCTGGGTGCTGCGGATAGATCGGCCCACCGGTCAAGTGTGCTCACTGCCCCCTAGTGTGTGTCTTCACTAGTGTGTATGTGGTGTTTCACTGCATGGATGGGACTAATAAGGGTCTCTTTATCTTTCCCGACAACAGCAGTGCTAATAGTGCTCATGAATACAGTACAATAAGGCACATCCACCACATTTCTGCATAATTGCATCATTAAGATGTAAACTAAGTCATTCACAGTGGTTTGGTGTGAAATGCTTTGTTCCAGAGTAACTTACCAAGTCAGAGTTGTTCAGAGTGGTGGTGATAGGAACCAGACATCTGCCTCTGATCATGGCCGAATCAGTGGGTGACCTGAGTGTCTGCCCAGGGGCACCAAAGCTTTCTCCAAAAAAGTGATTTAATGTTTGGGAACATTCAGTTTTCTTTAAACCTGTAATCGATGCTATAACAGTCACTTTAATAATCCAGCCATAAACATCCAAAAAGCATATAAAAATCTGGTGTACAGTGACGTCTATGTGATCATTTTCATTTTGGCATCTTGTTTGATGTGCATTGTGACATTAATGATCTTCAAAAGCAAGTCAGTGCCCTCTCTTTGGCAAACCCAACCGATCTTATCAAAGTCTTAGCTGATTAAATCTCTCAACTCAAGGAACCACAGCCCCTGGTTCCTATTACTAACAGTGTTTCTCTACATCAAACCACTCTGAATGACCTTGTTTACATCTTATTGATTGATTAATACAGAATTAAAAAAAAAAACAGTGGGATTTCCCTTTAAATACAGACCAGACAGAGCCAGTGTACAGTAAGAAAGTGCACATGTACTTAGCAGCTTTCACTATAGTGTTAAATGTATTGTTCAACATAAATAACTGCATTGTTGGATGTTGTTGTTTAAACCATCCTTTGTAACAGATTCGTATTCATATGTATTTGTTTACTTGACTGACAGCAAACCTTATTACTGAAAATGCACCAAATGTGATGTAAATAGAGCTTCTAGTCTAAGACAAGTTGCGGATTTAAAGCCATTGCGCTGTACAGTCAGCAGAACAGGTGGTGAACCTGACTGCTGCAGGTTAGGAGGGGTGTCCGGTGTCACACCACACACGCAGGAACATACACACTCCCGTTTCTGGAGATGGGGTCTGCGAGTGGCCTCCAGGGAGAACCACCAAGGGTTAATGTTAAATTTAGCCCGCTCCACAGGGGCTGTGGTTTTTTTTTCTGATACCTAATTAAAAACATTAATAATGATGCTTTATCTGGTCTCCAATTTTCAGCCCTATTAAGGTTGCTCCCATTTGGGTTTGTCTTTGCTCTCACAAATAGGTCACACCAAGGTCTGAAAGTTGGAGAGCAGTCTCCAGGTATCATTCACAGATTCAGATTTTATCATGAAATCATCCACTTCTGTGCGTAAAGAAACGACTGGGAGTTCTACTTTCACTCTGTTCATGTATTGTACCTCCTTTCTAGGGAGAAACATCAAGGATAGGAGAGGACAGGAACCTCATCAATCTACAGCAAACCTGCACCAAACAGCACCGAATAGCAATAGGAAGATTACTGTATTCATCACAGCAGGATCTGCAATGTAAACTCATTTATAGACAATACTGCCATTTCCCTTTCAGTACAGCAACACCATAAAGAAAGGCAAGTAAAACAAAGAGCTTCTGATTTGAATGGAGAACAATTTCACTGGTTTCAATTTCCGTAGCATGTTGCTAAAACTTATGTCTAAGCAAAGTCTAGCACTGAAAAAGAATGTATGCATGATAAAATGATGGGGCAGTCGTGGGCTGGAGGTCAGGGAACTGGCCCTGTGACCAGAAGGTTGCCAGTTCGATCCTCAGCACATGACTGAGGTGTCCTTGAGCAAGACACCTAACCCCCAATTGCTCCCCGGGTGCTGTGGATAGGGCTGCCCACCGCTCCGGGCAAGTGTGCTCACTGCCCCCTAGTGTGTGTGTGTATTCACTAGTGTGTATGTGGTGTTTCACTTCACGGATGGGTGAAATGCGGAGGTGGAATTTCCCCGTTTGTGGAATTAAAAAAGTATCACTTAAAAAAAAAATAACATCAACTATTACAACAGTGAAGACCAACGGCAGTTTGTCTTGATAAAAGTACATAAAACACACAAAGTATTACATACACGGTGTAAAATGTATTGACATGACCGCATTCGGTACAAGTTATACGTTTTAACACGCTTTATTACAGCTTCCGTTGTTTTCAGGAGCCCCACTTTCAGTCTACAAAGAAATCTGGAGGGATGTTATGTTCACATCTCCAAAGTTCAGTCTTAGAAGCTGGTTGCATTTTCAGCTTCTCACAATTCAGCTAATCTGGTCTGGACTCTGGGGCGCCAAGTCCACTGTTCTGAGAACATCAGCAGCTCCTTTGTTGATTTTAACAGCATTAATGTAACGGCCGTTTTGACTGGGAATTAAATAAATAACACTTTCACATCACTGTACACTGACAGCAACACAATTCTACTGAATTCTGCTCAAATTTGACCCAATGAGCATTTTGTATTATTTGGTGTATTCTCTTGAAAATAAGGCATCAGTAAAGTCATAGTGTAAAGCTATTTACACCGTGTTTATTTACAGGGCTTACTACGTTACTGCACTTAAATATTAAGAATAACGTCCAGCACATCAGTCAACATCAGCCAACAATGATGCTAATTCATCTTCATACTGCTCCTGGGTCAAAGTCAGTGCATTTTGCCAAAACCAGTTCAATTTAACACTTTAACATTAAGTTTTATTACTGATCATTTTAGCTCATTTTGAGAATAACTTAAAAATGCTAACCAGTATTATCAAAACACAGTTCTGAACAGTTGTACACATAAAATCACAATCATTTTCTTACTTAATTGCAGAAAATCTGTGCTTTAGTAGTGACAATTCTTAATGTTCTTAATGTTAGACAGTGATTTTCAGACTTTGGCTCACATTTACTTCAAAATATGGGATCTGGCTAACCATGTGGCCTTGAGGGCAGCATTTTCTGTTTTTATTTCAAGTTTTTATTTATTTACCACTGAAACTCATTAAAAATCTAAACCTTCACTATCAAAGACATTAAAATGATCTTTAAAAGACATTAAATACAAAAAATATTCATTCTTATTTTCACAAGTTGAAGTTTAGGGGGTTAGGGATTGGCACAGACACCTCACAGTAGAAAGCACCCTATAAATAATGATTTGGTAAATATTTAGCTTATTATTATCTCAATGAATGACTTGGGTTTAAATAGATCATAACATAATCCTTGCAAATATCTGTTTATAACAGTTTTTTACTGTAGGACCTCAGTTTGAACTAAAGAATGGTCCGTATACGTCACAGATATGTTTGTCTGTTGTGAAGTCAGTCACTGACTTCAGGTGAGTAACCAAGCTAGTCAGAGTTCACTTGTTGGCTTTGGCCTCTGCCCTATTACTGCCAGTTTGGCCATTTCTGAAGCTTGTTTTTCATTCCCACGTTTGCCTGCCTGTGTGTATCCTGGAGGCTCAGTTCTGCTCAGAACTGCATTAAATTCTCATCTGATTTTACTGATTGTCAACTGTTTTGGTTTTTGAAGTGAATGAGGGAAATGGCTTCAGTAAATGTGCTAGTTTCCCGCCTCCTCTCCTCGGGAGCCTGCGGTATCCTGGTCCGTTTCAGTGTCAGGAAGGTTCTGGGTCAAATCTGTGGGCGAGTTGAGGAGATCACATTCAAAATTCTGCAGCTGCTCGGACGTCAAACCCCTAGCTGATTTCTCTGGCCGCTCCGGGTGGTCCTTGAGACGAAGGATCGGCTGAATGGGAGCCTTCGTCAGTAGCTGAGAGTCAAAAGAGATGCCGCTGAAGAATCTCTGCCTTTTGAAGCGTTCCAGGCAGCGCAGGCGACGCGTGGGAGTCTTACTCAGGAGCTAGCCTCGGAGAAAACAGCATGAGGTTACGAAGAGCTGTGTCTGGCTTCAGGCCAAAGTCTAAATATGTAAAACCGTGGTTAGTGCGTACCTCCGTGAGCAGCAGGGCCAATCCAGCACTGAAGCTTGGAGGCATTTCATACAGGTGGTCAGTCACCTTGGTCAGCATGCTGCTGTGATCTGGCTCTGGAAGAAGAGGAAACTGAAAAAGAAAGTAAAAGGTTTGGAAGAAGTGCGTTTCACTGAGCATCACCTGCGGTCAGTTTCAGCACAGATCAAGATACATTTAGGGGACTCTAAGCCTAGACTGGAAAGAATTTTCAATGTGTACATGTAAACATACTGTACTGTGGAAAACTCAGAGAACACCCTTCATTCATTCAATTTCCAGTCCAAAACGGTCACTACGTACAAGTTATTAATTACTCAGGGAATCTTTATGGAGTGATTGGGGATAAGATAGTCCCCTTGCTTACTAAGAAGGAAAGTCAAAGGAGAACAAGTGAAAACACAGAAGTTCCCAAAACTGCTTTTTTGAAAGGATACCAAAAAATGTGACTCCAATCAACCAGGATCAGCTAGGAACAGCATTTCAAGCTTTCGTCTTAGAGAGAGAGGAGAAAATCAAGCTGCTTCAGATCTGATATTATCCTCAGGTGTTTCTGTCCATCCTTCCACTGTGAGAAGACAACTCAACATTATGGGTCTGAAAGGATGTGTAGTGTCAAAGGAAACAGACAAAAAGAAGAATTCATTTTCAAATCAAGCAAAGCTTTTTGTAGTCTTACAACATTGGACTGATCACCGCAGAATCCAGGCCTCAACATTGTTGAATGTGTTTGGGGTTAATCGGATCGTGAGAAGCAGAAAAAGCAACCAAGTTCTATGACTGAACTTCGGAGGTGTGGAAAAATATCAGTGCATGTTTCTTTGGAAACTGAAAGCAGGGTTTCTGAAGTGTGGAAGAATGGAAGCTGTAATAAAGGCAGAGTGGACACATTAAATGCTTTAAAAAAATATTACAATTACAATATTCTTGAGGCTTTTGTATAATTCTGTTTAATACAAACTAAATATGCGATTTTATGCCTTTTTCCTAACACTACAAAAAAAAAAAAACTTGTATTTAATAGTCATTTTGGGCAGAAATGAAAGAAATGAAGTGTGGTCTCTGACTTTTACACTGTACTGTAGTTTAAATGAAAAGCTTATTGCCAGTCAAGAGTGAACACTTGAATGTTATCCTCTCATTTTGTATTGCTAGAGTTATTTGTATATTGCTATACTGGCTCACCTGCATGTAAATAGCTGCCTTGTATCTCTATTTGTCTGGTTTGTGCCATTTAGTTTATTTATGGTTAATGGGCGGCACGGTGGCGTGGTGGGTAGCGCTGTCTCCTCACAGCGAGGAGGGCCTGGGTTCGATTCCCCGGGGTCCTCTCTGTGTGGAGTCTGCATGTTCTCCCCGTGTCTGTGTGGGTTTCCTCCAGGTTCTCCGGTTTCCTCCCACAGTCCAAAGACATGCGGTCAGGCAAATTTGACATGCTAAATTTGCCCCTAGGTGTGAGTGACTGTCTGTGTCTGTCTGTCTGCCCTGCGATGGACTGGCGACCCGTCCAGGGTGTATCCTGCCTTCCGTCCGAAGACTGCTGGGATAGGCTCCAGCACCCCCCCCGCGACCCCGACGGAGAAGCGGCTTAGAAAATGGATGGATGGGCTTTAGACTTTTGGGACTACAGTGGAAAAACGACAGTTGCACACTGAGCTTTGGGTCAATTAATGTGCATTGTCCCAAACAGAGAGACGGAGAGATACATTAGCAGGCAGATAGAGAGATGGACTTGTAGCCAAATAAGACAGATTTAAGTATCTTACCTCTCCAGCAGCCAGGGCATATAGCAAGATGCCAAGGGACCACCAGTCTGAAGCATGGCTGTAGGGACCCCCACTAAGGACCTCAGGAGCTATTCAGGAACAGAATTCAGCATCTAAGCAGACTAAAAATAGAAATAGACTAAAAGCCTATTAAATCTGTTTCACAAGCGCATGAGACAATGAATCACACACTCTGAATCCTCAGTAAGCAACAACAGAACAGTCACATGAACAGAGAGTCAGTTTAGTGCCTAAAGTCTCACCCATGTATTGTATTGTTCCACAGATTGTGAACGCTCGCTCTCCGCGCTGGAGCCGACGAGACAGGCCGAAATCAGCCAGGCGGAGGTGACCTAAATCAGACAGCATTAATATTTCACCAGCATGCCCGCACACTATTTTAGAAACAGTTAAAGGGGAATACCGCTGTTTTTAAACTGCTTAAAGTCTGGCGCTACTATTTGGGATGTGTAGAGAATAGCTGAAGAAACTGGCTTCAACATATGGGGCTTAAACATATATTGCATGTTACAAACACACATGCCTGGAAAGCCAGACAAAGAAAAAGAGCAAAAATTTGACAGTCTGCAAAAATTCTTTTCAGAAAACCGTATTAAGAACTAATTGGACAAGATTAGTTTGCCATGAAGTAGTGCATATAATGAGATTTTAAAAAAGGACTAACGGCTGACGGTTTAACGGAGATTATTTCTCTGATAAAGGTGGTATTAATCAAAATATAGCATTGATATGTCTTTTAAGCATAACTGGCAACAATGTACATCATGAAGAAAAAAAAACATTTTTTAAAGAAATAAAATCCTTCAGGCCTGTCACAGAGCATCCCCGACTCAACTCTCTCGTTCGCTGCTCATATTAACTCTTATGTATTATTGCCAAAATCAGATCATTCCTCTCTCAGTCAGCTGCAGAAATCCTTATCCATGCTTTCATTTCCAGCCGTCTCGACTATTGTAACTCTCTTCTAGCGGGAATCGGCTCTTCCTCTCCTCACAAACATCAAATGGTTCAGAACTCTGCCGCCCGTCTCCTCACCCACATCACCACATCACCCCTGTTCTCCAACGTCTCCACTGGCTTCCTGTGAAATATCGCATACACTTCAAAAGTCTTCTGCTCACCTATAAAGCTCTTAACAATCTCACCCCTTCTTACCTGTCTGATCTTCTTCTTCCCTATAAACCCTCTCGCTCTCTCAGGTCGTCTTCAGCTGGACCGCTTACCGTCCCTCCATCTAACCTCCAAGGCTTTGGTGACCGAGCCTTCTCCAGATCTGCCCCTAGACTCTGGAACTCTCTTCCACTACTGGTCAGACAATCCAGTTCACTCTCCGTATTCAAGTCTAACCTGAAATCTTATCTTTTCGCCTTATCTTGCCTATAACCTCCTTCACACCTTCAGTGTCTGACCCGGTCATTATACAGCATTTCTTATATAACCTGCCCTCAGTCTGCTCTGCTCCTTCATCAGACCTGCCCATACACTGCCTTGTCTTTCTGTATGTGTTACTGTGCTCTTGTTGTCTATGTTAAGTGTGTTATCTATGTATTTTGAACTGTAAGTGTCTTTGGGTCCTTGATAAAGCGCTATATAAAAATAAAGAATTATTATTATTGTCTTATATCAATGTCAATAATTCTTATGGTCTGAAATGAAAACCTGCAGCCACATCTTTGTGGATAAGACTGGTGACTCCTGGCCTACAGTGTAAAAATCTAAACATTAATACCCAGAACACACAGAGGAGCAACATTTAGGCAGCTTTAGCTAAGCTATTGTGTACATTACCATATGTACAGCCTACAAACCCTAAATGCTGAGTAATTCACAAACAATGAGTAATTCATACGCAGATCTCCACAACAGGGGTTTAGCCATGGGAGGGCATGGGCCTACTCAGACTGATCAAAGGCCTACACTATCAAACTGGGGTAAGAATATTTATTAAGCTGGATTTTTGAGACAATTCATTTTTATGTACTCTCTGTGAGCGCTGTTATTTATATTGGCCAATTAAATCATTACGCTCTCCACCAAGCTTTTATTGTCGGCCCTCCAATCACTGTTTAGCATCCATTGTACACTGTCCAGCTGAGATTTCTGATTTTACCTTAGTTATGCCATCTCCTCTGAGCTTAGGTAGCCATGAAAAATGTTTAAAACAATTTATTTTAACAGTAAGTGTGTTTGTGCGCGTGAAAATACTGTATACCGTTAGAATATATACAAATAATCACAAATGCTGCCAGACTTTTTATTAGAAAAATTCAGTTAGAAGAACACAAGGCTGGTTTCTGACTCTTGCTGCACTCCAGTCCATGGATTTGTTCAATTTCAACAGCAGCACTTGTTTTTAATTTAATGAAGAATTCACATTTAGAGTACAGCTGCTGATCCGCTGAAGCAGGTATCGGATGGTAACTGTAAATACTGGACTTCTTTGAGGAGAGGTCTGGAAATTAACTAACACACTGATTCACAAAAAATTACAATGTGCTGTTTATTTGTTTTTATTCTAATGTTTATGTTTTTACAACAAATAAACTCTTCCACCCAGATAAATGGCTAAATACCTTCTCATATACCTCAGACTTCTGAACAACAATGTATATTCAGAAAACTTATCCTCTCTGAATTGTACTAAGATAAGATAAGATAAGATAAGATGATCCTTTATTAGTCCCACAGCGGGGAAATTCACAGTATTACAGCAGCAGCAGAGTAACAGGAGTAAGACACTCAGTAGTAGAAACAGGAAACAGTGTAAACATTATAAACATTATAAATAATACAAATTAAAGCTAAATCTCTAGACTATTTACAACAAAATAAGGATAATAATAAAATAAAATAAGAGTTGCATATAAATCTGTATTGCACTTAGCCTATTGCACAATGAAAAATGTTCGCATTCTGAATGTAAGTGTATATTGTATTGTATGTGGTCTACTGGGAGCAGTGCTGGTTGTACTGGCTTGTACTATTGTACTTGTACTATTGAGCTACAGGATAAAAATCGGTGATTTTTTTGGGTTCACTTGCTGCTTTTTCTGTGTAGCTGCTTAGGAGACAGTCCTGATAGGCAACGTTGGGGCAATGTCATCTGACTGTTGTCATCCAAAAGTTCCTTTCCAGCACAACGCAAAAGATTCCTATGTGAACTACCACTCTGTTTCCAAAAAAGTTGGGATGCTGTGCAAAATGTAAATAAAAGCACAACGCAATCATTGGCAAATAATTTAAACCCCGTTTTAATTGAAAATAGTACAAAGACAACAAATCAAATGACAAAATGAGGATATTTTATTGTTTTTTTTTCTTCAATTTGATGCCAGCAACACATTTAAAAAACGACCGCGGCATGTTTACCACTGTGCTGCATCACAGAATTTCAGACTGTGATTCGTCAGACCACAGGACACTTTTTAACTTCAGTCCATCTTCAAAGAGCTTGGACCCAGAGAAGGTGACGGCATTTCTGGATCCTGTTTATAAGTGGTTTCTTCTTTGCGTGGGACTTTTAACTTGCATTTGTGGACGCAGTGATGAACCGTGTTTACAGACAGTGGTTTTCCACTACAGAGATGTACGATTTTAATGCAGTGCCGCCTGAGGGCCCAAAGGACACAGCCAGCCAGGTGTGGTTTTCAGCTTTATACCTTGCATAGAGAGACGTTATTGTTGAATTGTTGCACTATTTGCCAGCATAAAGTGGTAAACACTTAAACATTATTACTTCTGAAAGACTCAGCCAGTCTGCGATGCTCTTTTTATACCCAATCATGTTACTGACTTGTTGCCAATGAACTAAATTTGTTTTAAGACGTATTACCAGGTCGTTTTTGCCCTTGGTACAACTTTTTTAAATGTACGTGTACAGATGTAGCTGTTCTAGCCAATCACTCCTCTCCAGACACCGAACAGTAAAAGTCTGACCTTTTTTCTGCCCCGAGACTTTAGCTCAGACATCCTCACTACGGTCTGTATCCCACCTCAGGCCGTTAAGTCAGTAGCATTGAAAAGGAGCATCAATGGACTTGAACACTCACTGAGGCTGTTGGGGATTTTAACAGGTCAAACTCGAAGGTTCTCCCTAAACACTATCAGCACATTAAATTCCCCACCCGAGGAGATCAGACTCTTGACCACTGCTACTCTCCACTCAGCTGCAAACCCCTCCCCCTTCCTGCCTTCAGCAAAGCTGATCACACCTCCTTTCTTCTCCTGACCACATACAAACAAAGACTTAAACAGACGGAAACCAGTTCACAGATTATCTTATCAATGGAGTGAGGAGGCCATCTTCACACTCCAGGACTACATTGAATCCACAGACAGGAAGATGTTTTGAGATGCAGCTGGCACTGATATCAACAAATACACTGACTCCATCACAAGCCACATTAATGCACTGATGACACTGTACCAAAAATCTACGTCAGAACATTTCCCAACCAGAAACCCTGGATCAATGCTGAGGTTCGAGCCAAGGTAAGGGCTCAGGCCACTGCCTACAACTCTGGCCACCTGGCTAGCTGCAGGAAGGCCACCTATGATCTTCAGAGGACCAACAGGCTGGCCAAAAGGAGCTACAGGGGGTCACAGATAAGCTAAATGCACATTCTTTTTTTTTTCTTTTATTCTTTTAATACTTTTTTGATCCCACAACCGGGGAAATTCCACCTCTGCATTTAACCCATCCGTCAAGTGAAACACCACATACACACTAGTGAACACACACACTAGGGGGCAGTGAGCACACTTGCCCAGAGCGGTGGGCAGCCCTATCCACAGCGCCCGGGGAGCAGCTGGGGGTTAGGTGTCTTGCTCAAGCACACCTCAGTCATGGACTGTCGGCCCTGGGGATCAAACCGGCAACCTTCCGGTCACAGGGCCAGTTCCCTAACCTCCAGCCCACGACTGCCCCATTACGTTCGCTGTGAAGCAAATGACACCTCCCATGCTGAAAACCTCCCAGTACGGCACGAGAGCTGTGCCCCAGCCATTCCCCTGTCTGAGGTGGTGAGATCATTCAAGGCAGTTAACCCACGCAAAGCACTTGGTCCTGACAGCGTCTACATTTGTGTACTCAGTTGTGTACTTGTGTACCAACCAACTGGCCGAGGTTTTCATTGATATCTTTAACCTCCCCCTAAGACTGTCAGTGATTCCAACACGATTTAAGGGAACCACAATTTTCACCTGCCTGAACGACTATCGCTGTTGCACTGACATCAACAGGTATGAAATGCTTTGAGTGGCTGGTCACCATAGCCACACTGGACCCTCATCAATTTGCATACCGCTCCAACAGATCCACAGATGATGCCGTTGCACTGACAATACACACTGCCCTCACACACTTGGACAAAAAGTACACGCGTGACAATTCTGTTCACAGATTAAAGCTTCGCATTCAACACAATCAACCCTGCCAAACTCACCCCTAAGCTCACAGACTTGGGTCTGAACTCTCATCTCTGCAACTGGATACTGGGCTTCCTGATGAACAGAGTCCAGTTGGTAAAAGTAGGAAACAAGCTTCTCTTCCACACGGACTCTTAGTGCATAGGCCCCCCCACAGGGATGTGTACTCAGCCCCCTCTTGTACTCCCTGTATACACATGACTGCAGAGCCAGGCAGGTATCTAACAATCTTCAACAATCTCCATCTGAACAACAAAGGGGGTGATCATGGACTACAGGAAGATGCAGAGGCATGGTCACTCCCTCTTGTATGTAAATGGAGCCAAAGTTGAGAGAGGCAACAGTGTTAATTTCCTCACTGATGACCTGAGATCTGCCCATCAGCATCTCTTAATCCAGCACAGGCTCAGGAAGTTTGGTCTTCCTCCTCAGATCCTCACCAATGTCTACATAGACAGCTTCCTCATGGGCTGCATCACTGGTACAGCAGCTGCACCACCTGTGACAGAAAGGCCCTAAAAGGAGTTGTGAGGATGGCAGAAGCCATCGTAGGCAACAAACTACCAGCTTTACAGGACATTTATCAGGCCCACTGCCTCGGAAAAATCAAAAGATCGAGTCAGACAGCCTCACCCAGCGCACAGCCTGCTCAGCATACAGGCTTCTGAATAAGCTGTGAAGCTGCGAGTCCTCCCCCAGTTACCATTTCACTGTGTTAGGATTATTTATTATATCACTGCGCCAAACAAAATCATCTGTCCCTTTCAGCGCATGGACGTCCTGACGTGCACGTGACAAACAAACTTAAAACACGAAACTTGTTTTTATTTACATTTTGTACAGCGTCCCAAATTTTTTTGGAAAAATTGTGGTAAAAAACGAGTCATTTCACCTCACATCCCAGCTCACTAAGGTGTCTTCCGGTCATTTCATGACTTTCCACTAAAAAATTCAAGCAAAAACTTAAACCGAACTCAAAACTATGCAACATTTCAAAGCGGTGCTCAGAACAGTTTTTAGGTATGAATTTTTAAAGTTTTCTCCTTTACGCTCTAACAGCATCTTCAGTATTAGAATGACTGGAGTGAGCTGAAATATTAACTGGGTAATAAACACAAAAAAGGAGGAATGATTTACTATAAAACAAGTGGATTCATGTAAATGTAAAACAGGTTTCGTTATTAGATGATATACTTTTTATATAATCTTTAATTCAGTTTTCATAATTATTTTTTATATATAGGTTTATATTGTGTAACTGGCAAGCCTATGGATTACTCATTTCTGTAAGCAATTTTTGAAGCGTCACAATGAATTTTTGACATTTTCACAACAACAGAATAATAATTTTATAGGACTTTGACATTATATTGTCTCAAAAACCCTATATTTCCCTCAAATATTTTTCCCATAACAGTTATGTCTGACTAATATGGTTTAATCATTTTAATCATGACGTATTTGACGAAGAAGCACAATACTAAGAAGTGGTAAAACTAAATAGAAAAAATACTGGATTTCTGCAATAACCATAATAATGTTTCAAGGCTGTATGCTTTTTAAAACATAACATATTCCTCTACTTCTCAATAATTCTTGTAAAATTTTGTAATTAAAATGAATTGAATGGTTGCATGAAGTTGAAGTTATTAGGTATGGGATGACCTCATTATTATATAAGGAAATAATCAGTGCTGCTTTTCTTTCAATGAGCGCTTTACATACAGCAGAGCTGGCAACACACACCAGCATTGGCATGAAGTCTATGGACTCAGTGCCCCTTGAATATGTTGAATACAACAATGACAGAGCTGGTCACCCCACAAAAGTATGGTAACCATCAAATATCCCAGAATGTGACCATATCTGCTCTATTAGGACAGATAAAAAAGGCCAGTTCATTTCTCATGGACTTCCTAATGCTTTGATCTTTAACTGCAATTTTCTCAGCATCACTGCTGCTGTGCTGCCCTCTAATGTTTAACCCCAGTGCTGCAGTTGGAGAGCAGAACCAGTTTACCTTGCTCAGTTAAAAGGACGTTCTCCATCTGCAAGACAAACAAATGATAACAACCAAATTCATTATCAGCAATAACTAAACTGAAAATCCATATCAAATAAATATAAATGAGCTCATACCTTCACATCCCTGTGTATTATGCCAAAGTCATGGAGAAAACCTGTAAATTAAAGGAGCAGAGAAACATGCCTTTCACTATTAAAGGGATATTTCATTAAAAAAAAAACCTCAGATTGAGTCTGGTTCATATCACCACTACTGTGAATACAGTGGACAACGAAACTGAGCAGCAATCCAACGGCACTTCCTACATACAAAACAATTTAAACATAAGGCTAAAATATATAAAGTGCAGATTTAAGGAAAAAAAGTATCAAAGACCTTAAATATAAAGAAAAAGGACTATAAAACTATATTCTAAAACAGTCAATAGACAATAAAACAGGTGAGGCAGCGGTTGTAGTTGCATATTTCTTTGGACAGCTTATAGCGTCATATAATATTGCACCATCTAAGAATTACAGCACAGAAAGAAAACAGATTATAGATTATAGATTGCACTCTCGAGAACAAATGAATAATAAATAGAACAGGTGGAGTGGAACACTGGAACGTGTCCTATGAATCAGGGCCAGTAAAGAGCAGTAGTGGAGCGCTGGAACAGTGTACAGTGTCCTATGAAGTCAGTGCCAAGTTTATGCTTCTCCATAAAGCAGCACTTCACACCAAACCACTCTGACTTTGTTCACATCTTAACTGAATCAAGCTGAAAATGGGTGGAATTCCCCTTCAACATTTCTGTGACAGGAAGTAATTCAGATGCTGCGTCTGAGCGAAAACAGTCATGATTAATATGGAATTAATTCAAACATTCCCTTTAAATAAGACTGAACGGTTCTGTGCTCTGATGAAAGTGGATATCTGTGTGTCTGACTCACCTAAAGCGCCGCCAAGTTCGGCAGCAAACACACAAACTTCTTTCTCGTCAAACCGGCCAGTCAGCGTCCAGTAGGTGTACAGATCTCCAGTGCTGCAGTAGTCACACACTGTTCAAATAAAGAGAGAGGCTTAACACATGTTTCTTAAATAAGTTAACACATCCTCTACAAAGCACACACTTCTACACATTTTAATACACATTACTGTTTGTTCGCTGAATTGAACATATTTGGAGGGAAATACAACACAAAACACAAAGCATGTGCAAAAGTTACGGCACATTTTATTTGGTATATTTGAATTTTACCAACACATTAGGTTCAACAAATAAACTACACTTGTGCACTGCAATTAGGAGCTTCGCTGTAGATGTGCTCACTTATTTTATACCTAGAAAAATCAACAAAACGTCATTTGACCAGGGGTCTTAAAACTTTACCTACCTTGTAGCTACATTCATTTCCCAATTTATCAGAAACACCTACCATATCAGTGCACTTTATATGTTTACAGGTGCTGACTACACCTCATCTGTTGCTGCAGTTTATCAGCCCCCCCTACCCAATCAAATCAATGGAAAGGGACCACCATCAGATATTGTTTGGGTGTTGGGCCATTAGCACAGCAGTGAGAGCAACCTGGTAGTTTGTGTTGTGCTAGTACGAGTGTATCAGGTGCAGCAGTGCCGTTAGGATGTTTACACATTATTACACTTATGGCCCACTTTATTAGAAAAGCCTAGTCTATAGATTAGAGCTCAGGGGTTCCCAAAGTCAGTCCTGGGGCCCCAACACTGCACACATTTGTGCTTTTCCCTCATATAACACACCTAGTTCAGCTCGTGTGCTAGAGTTGTGAAAACGCAAAGATGTATAGAGCACAGGGTCCACAAGACTGACTTTGGTAGACACTGTTAAAACTCCTCACAATGTGCTCTCCATCCTCCGCTACTCTGTTGGTGTCACCGCTGTGCTGAGAACAGTCCATCACCCAAAGCATATCTAGTCAGGTACTATGGAAGTCCCTTTCCACTGAGGGACAGATGGGCTACAGTCACTTACTGTAACTGAGACCCCACAATAAATAATAATGTATTACAGCTTAGATGTTTACAGGAATTACAATATAATCTATTGTCATCGTTTATAGTGTGCTGTCTATCCCAAACCCTAACTCCTAAATTTCAACTACATTTTTTTTGTTTATTTATTTATTTTTTGTTTCAAGTGAAGTTGAAAGATTTTGGTTTATCATGAGTTTAATTCCTAAGTAATTAAACTTCATGCAAAACATGCTGTCCCACGTTTTCACGTCATCACTGAAACACGAAGCGTTTTGGTCCATATGCAGAGCCTTATTTCAGCCTCAGCCCTGCACCTTAGAGCAGGCTCTGAGACGGCCTCGCTGTCATGGCCACACGGTGAGCAGTTAGATCCCTTTTTTCTTTCCAAATAAATGTGTCTGAAAGTCTGAAAGTCAGTGTGTAACCTTAGGAATCGTCACCACTGAAACAGAATTTACAAATAACTAAACATTTATGTTTTAATGAATTTCTGATTTGTGTACAGCTGTTCAAAGCGGTGTTTCCTAGTCATGTACCGGCTCGTGTTGAGTTCTGCTCAAAATGAGCTAAAATCGTCACAACTGAAACGCTCGTAGTGTAGAAATCCGAGTGGGATTTGGTAAAGTTTCAATAGTGTTATGATTGCTTTGGTAGCGGCAAACTGGAATGTTTATTCATTTCTTTTGATAAAATAAACATAATTAAGGTTCAGATTAATTCAAAGTAAAAGGCTTTTAATCTGAAGTCCAAGTCCAAAATATGTTTTCCGCTCTGAAACCAATCTGGTACAATGATCAATATATAGTATATGGTATTATAGTCACGGGGCAGTCGTGGGCTGGAGGTTAGGGGACCAGCCCTGTGACCGGAAGGTCGCCGGTTCGATCCCCTCGGCTGACAGTCCATGACTGAAGTGCCCTTGAGCAAGACACCTAACCCCCAACTGCTCCCCGGGCGCCGTGGATAGGGCTGCCCACCACTCCGGCCAAATGTTCTCACTGCCCCCTAGTGTGTGTGTGTGTGTGTGTGTGTGTGTGTGTGTGTGTGTGTGTGTGTGTGTGTGTGTGTATGTATGTATATGTGGGTGTTTCACTGCACGGATGGGTTAAATGCAGAGGTCTAATTCCACAGTGTGCAAACACAGAGACAAACGGTTGTTAATTCAATAATATATAGTAGGTGTTTCTGATATAATGGCCAAAGACTGTAGATACAAGGTAGGTGTATCTAATAAACCAGCAACTCTGTATATATTTTAAATCAGAGGTGGCCAATATGGCATAAATGTGATGTCATAAAACCAATATAAAGAAGTTCTCACAATACACAATATTCATTTCTTGCATATCTTATGAATTGGAACAAACATAATTGTCACATTTAAAAAAGTACCATCAAAAACAATGAATGATTTGAATGAGTTTCACATACGGCACTGCATTAAATTCAATTAAACAAGAGTAATTATGATATTTTTGCTCATCAAACAGTGATTATATCCAAAGCATACTCAGAAGGCCTATTGTGACATATTATAAAATAATGTAAGGCGATAGCGATAATGTCCTACTGCCCGGCCCGGTGTAAAATTCATTTTGAGTGACTTGGCTATTCAAACACAAACACCCAAAACACACAAACAACAGAAAATATGGGGTCAACAGTATTTAGGCTCAGTATCTAAAGGACTCATCTGTCGTCAGTCTATGGGACACAGAAAATAATACTTATTAATTCACACAAAGCAGTTGTTCACAATGAACGAATGTGAGGGTCTCAAATTCAGGTTTAGTCATAAGATGTTATTAAGCCTTAGTTTACAAACAGAATCTTTTTTCATCATTTTCTTCTTTGACTCACCTTTTTTCATGACTACCCACTGCCAAAAAACAGCACTTACCATGACAATAATAGACTCAAAGTTATTTCTAATACATACAGTGGAACGCTGGGAAGCGGCTTGGGGTTAAATCAGCCTGGTAGCTCCACTGAGCAGAAAGCACGGAGGGTGAGGAGGGGGTGGGTGAGGGACTAAAGGGTGGGATGTGGACTGAGCGACTCACTGATGAAGAGATTGCGCTGGCTCTGCCAACAGTCCTCCAGACTGAGGAGGAAAGGGTGTCTGAGCTGCCGCTACAATGCAACAGCAACAAAGCAGATGAGATGAAAGTCGCAAGCACTGAAGAACGACATGGACTTGTTATGATGATATATGAGCTCAGCATTTCTAAGGAAATGTTAAAAAAAGAAGAAGAGCATGAAATGAAAATACTTTCAGTAAATGTATTTGGATGATGTGAACGGCTGATGTGACCAAACAGTAGGACTTAAGTCAGAGGTCCACAGGACACTTTTCACAGTGGGCTTATACTCAGACACTGAATGCAGTATCTTTGAGCCTACATTGCTAATGTTAACACATAGTAAAGGTCTAATGAATTCTATACAGCATCGAAAATTGAATCAGTGAACATTAAAAAAAAAAAAAAAAAAGTACATCAACAGATACACACTTCTGTCTCCTCGGATGGTCTCATTTGCAGTCTTTCAAGAAAACGAGTCAGTGGTCAAGACTAGCCATTTGTGTGCATCCTATGAGATTAAAGTGGCTGGCAAGGGGCTTTTTTCCTGAAGAATCTAGGGGTTGTGAGCTTGAACTTTTATTTATCTAGCATGCTGTTGGTCCTCATCATACCTCCAAACCAGCTCCAAACTACTGAGGCACTACAAGACCTCTGAAGGTGCCTGGCGGTTTCTAGCACCAAGATGTGGGCAGCACATACTTTAAAGCCTGTACATTGTGAGGTGGAGTTGCCACGAATCAGACTTCTTTAACTGCATCCTATAGTAGCTCAACTGGATTGAGGTCAAGCCTCTTTCTCCATGATCCTCAAACCATTCCCAAACAACATACGCAGTGTGGCCGGGCGCATTATCCTGCGGAAAGAGGCCTCTGACATGAAAGGGTGTACATGGTCTGCAACGTTTAGGTAGGTGGCATGTAACGTCCACTTGAATGCCTGGTGGTGCCAACACCTGTCTGGGTAAATGGTGAACTACTTTGACTTGTGCCTTCTTCTTTCTATCGGTTCAGACTACAGGGACTGTACCGGAGACTACAGTGGAACACCTGGCCATACGATCTGGCCCTTGGCAAAGCCGCTACATTCATCACACCTTCCAGCTTCTCCTGCATCCAGCATGTTAACTATGAGAACTGACTGGCTTACCATCTAATATGTCCCAGATCTCGATGTGCGCCATCTGCAAGTGGTCATAATGTCTTTGCTCATCCGATTAAATTGTCTATTTAGTGCACTGTGTGCTAACTTGGCACAAGTAATCATGGCACATCCAAATACATTTCCAGTCTCATGATTTTTTTCCCCCATGAGTCATAAAATATAATTACGTATTTTAAAAATATTTTAAATCACTATATTTTAATTATCTGATTCCATGGGCAGGGTGAGCATATGCTGCAGGCACAATAAGGCTGAAAAATGCACTTACTTACTAAGGTCAAGGCTTTTAGCCATTTCCTAAAGCAAATAAAGGTGGTGCTCTAAAACATCTTTGACCGCTGTGTTGATTCAGAGAGAAACACAAACAGCTTGTTGGTACATGTATTTATGTGAACATCTCACCTGGATGATAACCTCCTCCTTTGACTGCTCCACAACTCCAAGCCTTAGAACCTCAGATTTGGGTAAAACCTAATCATCAACAAAGACACGGTAGGCCTACAGTTAAACTGCACTGTGTATATTTATTAAACATGCAAAAAAGTGCCATTTATTACGTGTGGAATAAAGTGGAGGAGACGTTCACCTTAACAGCATACGTCTTGTCTTTTGCCCAGTCCTTTACCTTCAGAATTGGGCCGAACGAGCCTTTAGCTATAAAACCTGTAACCTGAACAGAAACATCCTTGACATGGCATCACTCTTAATAATTTTCTTTGAGATGGTGAACTGTATCTGGGAAATATGTGCTTCTAAAGTAAGATACTGTATAAAATTGCCCCCATGTGGAGGTTCAAGACAGGCACTTTCTGTAGAAGCATACATTCCATAAATAACAATATAAAAACCATAATAAACATTTTAAAGCTGGAAACGTGCTTTTTGGGGGGGGCGGCAAAAGACTGTCCCTTTAAATGACTCACGGGGAATAATGTACCTGTAAATGCACATTTGTCCCCACACGATGTGGAAACTCAGGCAGGAACATGGAGGTGGAGGCAGGCGGAGGACTGACATCCAGACTGAGAGTCTGTGCGGGGAGGTGGGATTTTGTGCGCTGACCACTCCGCTGCTTGAATGGACTGTTGTGGACGAGCCCATCTCGGAGTGACAGAAACCTCTGTCTGTTAGACAGACATCGCTTCTCCACTAATGAGACCGATGTCTGCGTCAAAAGAAAAGTCATCAGGCATTTCAGGAACTCACTGAGAAAATAATAAACACTTACAGTGGCCAGCAAAAGTTTGAGCCCTGATCCCTGGTCAGAATCTCTGTTGTTTTATTCTTCTTCCAAATGGCATAAAGTTCAGGATGCAACATTTCTTTAATATTTCAAGCAACATCACTTTTTATTTCCATCTTTTACAGTCTCAGAATAAAAGGCCCAAAATAAATGTTCAGGCACACTGGACGGTCAGTGAGTAACACCCCCTCCGGTGAGGACCACAGCTTGTAAACGTTTTTTGTAACTAACTAATAGTCTCTCAATTCTTGTTTGGCCGATTTTCGCCCTTCTTTCCGGCGAGATTCTTGGGGCGTCTAGGATGCAGTGCTCTCCTGAGGTCTAACAGTAGATCTTTGATGATGTTTGGGACCCTCAGGGACCCGAAATGGTGAGACCTTCAGCTTGCGAAAATCCACTGTGGATTTTCTGGTGTGTTTAGGATCTTTATCCGGTTATAAAAGCCAAAAAAAAAAAAAAAAAAAAAAAGCATCCTCTCTGATTTTTTACAGATGGTGTGATGTTTGCTTCCAGAATTTGCTGATGTTTATGTAAATCCACTCTTCCCTCTATTACAATGTGGCCTGTGCCACTGGTTTCAACACAAGCCCAAAGCATGATGAACATCATCAGTCCAAAGGACTTGTTTCCATTCTTCCACGAAAGTTATATTTGTGCAGGTGCTGCTGAACAGAACAACGCAGCACCACCACTCCAGAATCGAAACCTTCCTGAAGGTCTTTTAAACAGGGGGGTTTGATTTGCCTTTCTAGGAATCCTACGAGCAGCTGTCTTGGAATGTTTTGAGTTTTCCAGATCTGAATTTGACCTCTGCCCTTCCTGCCATTTCTTACTTACATTACCAACTGAGGAAACAGCAACCTGAAAATGCTTATAGCCCTCTCCTGCTTTGTGGTCATCAGTTAATGTAATCTCCAGAGTGCTGGGCAGCTGCTTAGAGGAGCTCTCGGCTGCTGATTGTTAGGACAAGAGTAATTTTGAAGCTTTGGAATTTGCTGGACCTGGCCGTTCCTAAGAGTACCTGAACAAACAGGGCACGTGTGTCAGACTCCAGTCCTTGCAGGCCAAAACACTGCAGACTGCCTCATTAAACACACCCAAACGCATTCAGGGCGTTCGATGAGGGTAAAATGCTCCTTTTCTTTTTTCACTCCAAAATCACACCAAACAAAAAAAATTCACCATATATTTCCTAAAATTTTGAAAGGCATGTTTCATCTTTAACTTGAGGCCTTTTGGAGATCAGCTCATCTTCTGGTCACTGAACTATTCACACCAACAGGACCTTTGACCAGGGGTGCCTAAAGTTTTGCATGCCAGTGTATCAGCCACTCAGGCGTCCAAGAAGCCACAGTGAAATAAACAGGCCCTGCCCTGTAAACTGACGGAGGGCAGCTTTAATCCAGCATCTTCACGGGCTGAAATGTGGCCATCTAGTGCACCTTCATCTCTCCCACAGACGGCACCCAGACGGCCCGCGGCTCTTCTCCCTCCAGATCACACTCACTCCACCGCACTCAGCGCGCCGTCTGCTCCGCTGAGCAAGTTAAGGCCGTTTTGGTCCCATTTCGCTTCACATTTAGGCCCATAGCATTGAAACAGCTTCATTTCATGCGCGTTTCTCCCCCTGCCTGAGTGAAAGGGTCTGCTCGAACACGCTGCGTCTACGAGTGATGTAAACAGTGTGAACGCGGCTGGTCAGTCAGGCGGATTCTCACCTTGTTTTTGCTCCCGACGCCACCCATTACATTCAGTCAACAGCAGGCGGCTGGTTAGAGGTCAGACTCTGCCTCCTGCGACGTACCAGCCGCTCCATCGTCGATAACACGCCGAGAAAACGCTCGTATGTCAGGGAGAGCAGGGAGACACGGGCTGCTGCGACAGACCCCGCCCCTTAATTAATATTCATGAGCCACATCCCCCCTGGCGACGCCCATCTCTAGCAAACACTAGCAGTGCACGACACACGTGGTCTGGCTGGCGACTGCTCTGGGCTTCGACTCATTTGTTGAAAGTTACACTGAAATGGCTCCGTTTTGGGAATGTGACAGGATATTCAGACGTAGTGACAAAGGACCGTTTAACAAGACCGCTCCGTGGACCCCCTGTCCGGACTTTGTCTGTGTTTTCCCCACTCTAAACACAGGGGTGCACAACTCCGCTCCTAGAGGCCCGGTGTCCACCACAGTTTTGAGGTTTCCACGCTCAAACCAGGAGGTGTAAAATTCAGGTCCAGTCCAGCAAGTAAAAAAAAAAAATCCTTGCCAGGACTTTGTTCCAACTGCCTGGACAGCTCTGCTGGTGGTTTGATCTAACTGGAGAAGCCAGGCCGTTGGAACAAAATCCTGGGACGGATTTTCACTTGCTGGACCTGGATTTTACACCTCTGACTCAAACACACCCATCAAAACAGCCAGCTAAGAGATGAATGAAATCAGGTGAGGTTGAGCGGGTACACCCCTGCTCTAACACCTCGACCGAACAGAAAAACACTGCAATGTTCATGGTGTCCAGAAAAAAGTCACGTTTTACATGCAATTGCGGTAACATTACTGCAGCAGGGCTCACAAGGCTATGCCTACATAAGCCCATCATGTCAACTGACATAGGCCTACATGCTCATTCTAATAGATGTCATTTGTCATAAATGTTTCATTTGTAACTTTAGTTGGTGTCTTTTCTCACATTAGGTTGTCATCACACCTTCTGGGGTGAAATGACTCTGTGCTCAGTGTATGTCACAGCAATAAGGGCCGACCTCCACTATATAAGTAACATGTGATCGATATAGACTCGGGTCATACTGAAGAGGCCAGAGACTTTAAACGTGGCACCGTCATAGGAGGCCACCTGTGCCGCAAGTCAGCTGATGACATTTCTATTTCTATCCTGCTAGATCTGCCTCAGTCAACTGTAAGTGCTAGAATTGTGAAATGGAAGCATCTCGGAGCAACAAAAGCGCAGCCACGATGCAGGGGACCATTCAAACGCCGAAGGTGGAACTACTCCTCTGGAGCATCACTCACTAGCCTTCCCGACTGACTGTAAAGTCACTGGGGAACCTGGGTGTGGCGGATGTCAGGAACACCTTTCCCACCGAAATATATAGTGCCAACAGTAAGGTTTGGTGGAGGAGGGGTGGAATTGGAACGCCAATTCTCTGCCAGGCCTTCTTGTACTCCAGTGCCAGTGTCTGACCTCACAAATGCTCTTTTGAGTGAACGGGCACAAATTCTGACAGACACGCTCCAAAATCTTGCGGAAAACCGTATGTGAGATTCTGTCTTGTACTGATAAACTTTGTATTAAATAAGAAAGTAACACAAAAATCAAAGCACCTTCACTCATGGTCTTAGACGTCTAGGCCCCACTGTGTCACCCAGCCTTACAAACACCACCCCACAGCGTCATCACAGCTCCTGCAAAAGTAACGGTCATCCATAGTTTTATTCTTGCAGTTGGGGACGTCTTTGCTCACCAAACACTGAGCCGCTACTAATCCACTCATGATTATAGTCTTCTCTATGTAACAATGGAAGGAAACGGTTAACTGATAAAGTCTCCATACAACAGATGGCAGGACAACACCTGCAGAGTTGTAATCCGAACCACAAACGGCAGCAGTGCTGGTCATAATTTCATATTTATTTCAGTTGTAGCTCATTTTTATGGTGTTATAAAGAAGTGAGAGGTTCAGTAATACATCCATCAATATAACCCCTTAAGTGATTTCAGTGTGTACTGGTTCTTTTTACACGTTTTCACTGTATTTTAACAGTAATACTGAATAACACAGTAATATTGAAAAAATATATATACTTTTAATCACCCGCTCCATGAATATCAGGAAACATTCATTCCATCCCTAAATCCTGGCAATCCCCATTGATCTGATCCTTATAACTGACCACTACAGGACAGGTTTACTGGGGCTTCAATTTTAATGCTGAAAATAAAATTTACCAAGCACTGTGACAGATATTGAAACATCCCCACAGAGCCGATGCTCCGATATTACAGGAAAAATACAATATTCTTTCAGGCTGAAATAAATCTTCCTTGACATTTTTCTCCTCTGAAGCCGAACAACAAAATCAGCAGCATTTAAGATCAACGTTGAAATGAAAGGATGCAAAAACACCAGAAACAACACAAAAAAAAAAAAAAACAACTTCAAAAGTGCCACAGTGTTAAAATTAACATTACTGAGTGCTCCAAATATTACAAAACAGTAAAGCTCCCTACAAACAGCAACATCAACACCATCACCATACCAGCCACATATTTCATCTGCTTTCCTTGTAGGTATTGCACAAAGGTTGTTAGTACAGTAAATCTGCGGTCAACAAAGAAATATTACATACGTGTGTGACTTCTTTGTAATCTTAGTCTTAAGTTTTAATCTTAAATTTAAAAGAACGTCTTAAGGGCATTTTCAGACTGGGTGCATCTCATTCAGTGGTAAAGGCATTGGGTAAGTAAATGGAAATGCTTTTCAGTGTATTTGTAATACTACAAAGTATAAATCTGGATTGAAAACCATTTTTCATCCCTTGTGGTTTGCCAGGCATCTCCTCCAAGGTGCGTAAAATGTGCCTGCAAGACTTTCCCTTTAGATTTTAGTCTCCTGATCCCGCAGGAGATGTTAGCGGTCATTAAAACAGAATCACTGATAATCACTGAGTAATCAGAGAGGACTGATTACTCAGGACATGAATACAATTCCACCTTAAACTCTGGGGCTTTATGAAATGTTTATCATGATAGATGAGGACAGTATGTAGTGCACTGAGCTACAGTGACATATGCAACACTTATGGCAACAGAGTGTGTGACAACGTGAATGTTGATGAAGTACGCTGCCCTCTTCAAAGACAGTAGTGTGATGATCCAACCTTCCTTAAACTGGAACATCTCACCATCTGTCCATAGTCAGTGTGGAGTTCTGAAGGCACCTCTGGTGAAGAGGAGAGGAGAGCCGTCTCTCGGATGCTCTGCCTGGATCTCCATCACAGTCCACCACCCCCTCCCCTCTGAGACTAAAGGAACCAGAAACAGGCAGAAGGACCCTGTCGAGCGTCTGTAGTCTTCCCATAGCCTGGGCTCACTTGCGGCGGCTGAAGATGCTCTTCTTGCTGGAGCTCTTGTCGTTGGTGCTGAGGCCGATCAGCAGCCGGGCCTTCTCGTCCTCCTCCTGCTGTTGCACGCTGCTGTCCGCCTTCCCTTCGGCCACTTTACCCCGAGATTCGGAGACCACAGCTGGCTTCAGGCGCAGTTTCTCTTTAATCATCTGTCCATCAGCATGAAGAGATGAGAAGTATTAAGAGTAGTTGGCAAAAGAAAGCAGTCGGGTTATCACATCTGCTTGTGTATCTGTGAAATCTTTCTTAAAGCCCAACAGCGCTTCATGCTGCATGTGCTTGCAAATAAAAACAATAATGAAGTCATGCTCTGAACCAGCGAAGTCAAGCCCCTAAAATCCAGGACTTTATCAGTGTTTTTGTTCCTGTAATGTTGGGACTTTTCTGTCTATCATACATTAATAATTAAACAGTACTTCATGGGATGTACAAGCACATATTTGCAAAAAATAAAAAACAAAAAAAAAATAGTTGAAGTTCCTTTGTGTCTGAAGAAATAAATAAATAAATAAATAAATAAAATAAATCGGACTAAAAACAAAAACACGCCACATCAGCCGTGCTACATCACTTACATGCAGTAGCAGCCTAGCACACACACTCCTGACATTTTTCACTCGTAAAACGAGGCTAAAAGATTTAACTGTAAAAAAAAAAACACGACACATTCTGATTTCTGTTTTGGTGGCTATGATATAGACATCAATGTGCTTCTCGACAGAATATCGGCTTTCATTCACACAAGGTCATTTCCTGAGAATTGTACTACGCCATATATAGGTAAACTGTATATCAGCTGCCAATTAGGGTGGGGGAGGGGCGCATAAAGCAACAGAAAGTTACTTAAACAAGATGTAAAGAAATGAAAGTACATGATTTATTTGGATTGAGCAGGTCACTATGGTTGTAGTGGGCTGGTCTAGTCAAAGTCCAGGGCTAAATTTAGCTCCCGACCCTGTCCAGCATGTACTCCCTTTGGTCATTTTATAACATACACCTACCACTCCAGGTGTTTCGGTGATATACAAATATCATCCGGTCAGTATTGGTCTTATGGTGGTACCTTTCCATTGATGGACAAGGTAGTGGTGGCAGACAAATTTAGCAGCAACAGATGGGCTACAGATTATTAGCTGGACGCTGAAAGGCACATGATAAAATGACCAGAGTTTAGTGCAATCCTATAAACCGGCAAACTAGTGCAGTAGCATTTCAGAAGCATCAGTCCATATTTTGGGAAATTTGTGAGCAATGTTGAGCCTCCCTGATGGTGATGTGTTCAGTACCTGGGCAACCAAAGCCTTTCGGCTGTCTCTCTTCACAGCCATGGCAAAGTCCAGCCAGGTCCATGTGTTGTTATGATACTCCAAACAGGGCAGCACCAGGTTCAGATCCTTCCAATCTACGCTGCTCTTTTCCCCCTGCACAATAACACACAACGGTACGGATTTCAAGCCATCATCCACTAATGCATTTTGAAGAGCTGAACTTTGAAGAGCCGAGTTCAGTGCACTGCCCACCTTGTAGCTGACACAGAGGGGAACCTGAGGGATTTTGATGTAGATGAAAGAATTGTTCATCGCGGCTCTCTCTTTCATCTTGTCAATGTCATCGACAGGGTGCTGGACAGAAAACAAAATAACAGTCCTGTTGTGGTCAACTCTTCAACCACAATGATGATGCTACTGTATCTTTTAGTCGGTATGTTTTCATATGCAGTTCTGTGCAAGTGTAAAAGGCACCTCAGCACATCGTTTGATTACATTTATCTCCGCACAATGTATTGCTTGTAAAATCAGTACAATAAATGTACCTAACACACACGTGTAGTAAAATGCGACAAGAATTTTTTTTTTCCTAAAAAGTAGTTTTGTTTTTTTTTAAAGTTTTTTTTTTCTAAAAAGTAGTTGATATCTTGTGAGATAGTCTGAAAAATAACGCTTGGTTCCAGACTTCTGGACAAATTAATTAATTAATTAAATTCCATCAGCAGCACAACTGATTTAACATAATGAAGATGACCAGCAAAACCAGGAATTGGGTGAAAACTACGATTAATACTGGGCTTTCTTGAGGAGAACCTACTACTTATGGTACTATGATATGGGGTAATTTGTAGTGATTCTAAATTAGTGTTTCTCTAACCAAATAAACAGGTTTTTCATTGTAAGTTTCTCAGCTAAAACCTTTGCACAATATCGTATGATACCAAAAACAGTGTCATTCACTGAATTGAACACACTGGAAATGCATAGGAACCACCTTGTCGGTGGTGGAGAGGTGGATCAAAAGGCAGGTGTCAGTAATGCAAACCAGCATCTGTACTGAAGCGACAATATGCGACTGTACCTCAGGTGGTTTACGGAATGACCTCCTAACCCCTGCTGTGCGATTTATCCCCTGTGTGACCCCTTTGCTGGGGCCCAGTCCTGCGATGGAGTCTTCAGACAGCTGCCTCGGCTTTACAACACCTGATCCCAGAGAGAGGAGAGCAGAGATGGAGAGATACGCTATAGCTCATACTGTCAGGGTGACCCTGAATCATGACCAGATCCAGTCAATGTCAGATGAGAGTTGAGCTTTTTATAGCAAGGCCAGGGCCACTGGTGTGACATAACACACAGCAATTAGAAATCCAATATTCCTACACCACAGGGGAGAGTTGAGGGGAGGAGAAAGAAACAACACGGCTAACTCGGCTAATATTGATCAGTGAGCAGAGTGGTATAGCGGATGGGATGTTGACTACACACAGTATAGAAAAGGGGAAGGAAAAGTGAAATAAGAGGTGAATAATGTGTCAAATCAAACCTGTAGTGACCAATCGGAACTTGTCCTCCTCGTCCCCAACTTCTTCTTCCTCTACGTTTCTCCCAGGGAAGAAAAAGCCCATCATTCTTTTGAAGAACTGGTACATGAGCTGGATGGTAAGTGGCACCACATTGACCTAGTTTGTTAAAGCACAGTTTTAGCAATCTGCGAATCTGATCCGATTGGTTACTTCGCTGGAAATTCAGGGTATATTGGGTCACTTTTCACAATATTCCACAAAAACCCACTTTTAGTTGAAGGTAACATGGATACAATTCAGAGCTGCATGAATAAAGCTGAACAAAAACATTACAGTACAATTCTATTGCTATATACTGCAAAAATGTCAATATACTTGGAAACAACTTTGACTGGTTCTGATGTTGCAGCCCCCTTCCATATCAGTTCTGCAAAAGCCAACATTGTGATTATGATCAGCAAATAAACCGTGCAGCATTAGTACAATTCTGTCCGAATTACCTCAAAATGCTCCTTGACGGAAATGCCACCCACAGGCGGGCGGACTTTGCTGAAGATGCGGAGGGCAAGCTGACGCCCGGACTGGCAAGGGCTTTGGGGACGCAACACCACCTACAGCATAAAACAGCGGTTCAGAAAGACCTCAGGATGTATTGTGTAACTGTTTACAGCTGTTTTACTGTCATGCACAAGGATGGTTGATGCTCACTCTTCTTAAAATTTATTTATTTATTTTTGCAATTTACAAATCAAAGGAGAAAATGGGGCTTGTGGAATAAATCCAACTGCAGATGAGATGATGCACAAGAAAACCACAAACGTCACGGATGAAGATGGAAATCTGAATAAGCACAATGATACAAAACAAAGGACTATGCCATCCCTTTTTAGATTTCTCTGACCAGAAAGTGAATGTATTTCCTTGAGCAGGGCTGAAATGGGGAGGATGATGTCAACTGGCATGAAACTAAATTACCGGCACCATACGTACCCTCACATGCTGAGCAAGAAAAACCAAGCAGAAAAGTTGTAAGTCTGAGCAAATGGCATTAAAAATCCAGATAAAATTAATATTGCAGATTTTCAATAGAGATTTTCACTATGCAAACACGGAGTCTGGGAATCCCAGCCTGAATGCTTCAGATAAATGTTGTGCACAGAGGATCTATAATGATCTATAATGATCAACCATTCTGGTAGTACCTTGTAAGCAGCGTTGGGTAGAAGGTTATTCATTGTGAACCAGCCAAGTTCCAAGAGATGCTCTGCTGTGTCATCAGACTTATTCAGCTGCGTGGGAAAAAAAAAAAAAAAAAAATCGAAAAACATTTATCTTAGAGATCTTTGTCCTTCTTCTAACAGTTCAACTCACTCCAACTTTGTTTATGCTTCAAATTATAATATTTTTGTGCTGACTCTCTGAGTAAATCAGCCTGAATTCTTTTGGCCAAGGATGCACCACAATCTTTCAAAAAAAATCGAGAAAATGTTTACCTGTACTACCACAACTATCCAGTTTCCCAGATAGAGACCGAGTCTGGTCCTCGACTAAAATCGACTGTGAATATAGAATATTCTCTCTGATGTAGCAATAATAAATAATCTGAATCTGTGCCTAAGAATGTGACCCCTTTCTCCTGAAACCAAGCAGCAGATACATCTTCTCCCCCTCACTTTTTACCATCTAGGGCTCACCTTGCTGTACATAAATCTCTGCAGCTCCAGCTCAGCGATGCCTAGCTGGCCATCCTCCTCTGTGAGACACCAGCGTGCCTGAGCGAAGTAGATCTCGGTGCGACGCACAACGCTCACGTCTTCTGGAGGCTTCCGCAGCTCCATCTTATTTGCCCGCTGTAGCTGGAAGTCCTTAAAACACCTTGGAAATGTGATTAAAATCTGATTCATTATGTATACTATTTTAAAACATACTGCAGCAATTCTAATGTATGTATCACAAGAAGAGACTAATTATTGGTGGTTGTAACCACAGCAAGTATGATTCAACATTCAATGGTGAGAACAACAATAAAAATAATAATCAAAACTATATTAAATGCAACATTACAGCCTCATACGAGCTGTAATGTAAGTACTTCTTAAAAATATTATAAATTAAACAGCTTAATAGGAATTTATGAAATGTGTTCAAAAACAAAAGAGTGAAAGTTTGATCATTAAAAAAAAAAAAAAAACACTGAATAACAATATAATAATAATAATAATAATAATAATAAAAAAAAACAGAAATAGAAAAAAACAAACTTGAGGTAAGGAAAACATTAGCTAACTAGAGGCCTGAGTTAGAGATAAAATCTCAATGATCATGAAACTTCTACTATGTTTACCTACCGGATGAGGATGTTGAGTTCCTCACTCTTCATCTGCAGGTCAGTCTTCTCCTGGTTGAGCTGGTTCTGCAGCCGCAGGTTGATGTCAGACAACTCGTCTCCTCTCAGCTCCTCCGGTTGGGACTGCAAGAGTCCAAGCAAAAAGGAAAAATGAGCAACAAAAAAGGCTCAAAGTGTATTTGTTTAGAACAAAACTGCAGAGAACACCGAATATATAAAGTTAGCTGGACATTTCTTTCACAGAAAACACACGATCAGCATTTCATTACTTCAGCTAATTCAACCATGCTGTTACTACACTGACCCTTATGTTGGAGTAGATCTGCTTCTCTAGGCGGCGAATCTGAGCCACATGCTGGCGCACTGCCTCCTGCAGGTGGAGGATGCTGCTGCGCTGTTCCTCTGGATTACTGGAAATCTCCAGCTGGAAACGCACACGCTGCTTCTTCTCACTGTGCTCCTGTAAACACAGTGCAGATCAGCCGTTTATTCTCTCTCACCGCACCATATGTCAACAGATATGAACACTATACAAAGTTATTTCCTGTGCACCCAACTGTGATCTTTGGATCAACACTGGAGTAATTTCACCTGGCACAGTGCTACACTGTACGCCCCTGCTGCAATCAATCAACAGCATTAGCCCATTATGCCAATATGTTTTATATTGCGTTGTGTGCGTCATGTACATTTCTTCAAACATCACATCATCACATTTTCTTGACATGTCTTTCAGTGCCCTTTCAGATTAGCTGCAAAAATCTCTAACCTTGCGTCTTGGTTCCACATGGAGAAGGAGGTTGTTAACTATGTCCAGGATCATAGCATACTGCACTGGGTTAGTGGAGATCTCCAGTTCATTGTGGATCAGTGTGAAGGTGTCAACCGCACCTGGTACATGGTTCAGAAGTAAATGCATGATTTCAGTACCAACAGGTTAAACAACACAATATCTCAGATTTCTAGCAGCACTGTCTAACAAGACTGCTGCACCTACCAGCCTGCTTCTTGAGCAGATCCTCTTTCTCGTGGCGGTCACGTATTTCTGGAGGCTTGATCTGTGTAGCCAGCTCTGGGTCTATATCGTGGCTGTAGCCGATGTAGTACATGCGGCAGCTACAACGTGAGATGATGCGCTGGACCTGCTGCGTTTCCTGCACCTGTGATGGCTGGTTCCAGTCTAATGAACACAGAAGAAGTCACTTTCACACACAGCAAACATCACCAATGTTGTAATAAACGTTTTAATATCTAGCCAGTGGGTAGAACTGCGCATTATCCATCTCGGAGACTCAGTGCTTTGAAAGTCAAGACAGCCAGAGCAACAGTGCCACTGGTAGAGGATGCTTTGAGTCTAGAAGTTCACCAACGCTGAACTCGACGTGAAACTTACAGCGGAATTGCTCATCATGGCACATTCCATGAAATTAATGTAATTTTTCTGTTGAAAATTAGCTGGTGAACTTGGGACTGACCTAAAAAACCTAGACAGGCAGTGCAGAGCCTCAAACTGTACCTGTGGTGGTGCTGACCATGCCTCCCACAGCTTGGCCACTTTCCATCAGCTCCTGCACTGTGTCCAGGTTACGCTGCCTGTGCTCCTCAATGTTTTTCACCTGCATGAACAAAAACAGGATACCTCCAGCACCTTCAGCTCATCTAAAGTTTTGTCCGATGACTAATTGCTGAAACAATAACTAACAGACATTACCGTATTTGGTAATCATTCGGTCATATCAAAAGTGAGCCATGTGGCTGTACTCGCCTCTAGCCAGAGCTGCAGGTCTTCTTGTTCAGAAGGGTTGGGTTCCATGGTGGCAAAGTACTGCATGCAGTCTAACGAGCAGGTCCATGTGGTCTTCTGCTTAAGGGTATCGTTGTACCAGGCTGGGTGGTGCTCACACTGCAGCAGCTGAGCTTTCGCAGCAGACACCAGGACACACCCTGCTGTCTCAGTGCCCCGCAACATCATCTAAAACACAAAGTTCAGTGGTCAATATAATCAAGTGACAGGGTTTAGAACAACTTGTAAGTGGAAGAAGAGAGCTTCCATTATACCTTACAACATTATTATTATTATTAACGTCTTATTTTATTTTGTTATCAAAATACCTGACAGTTGACGAGCTCTATGCACCAGTTGCGGTTATAAACGTCATCTGTCTGGCAGGCGGCGATTCCACACAGCTGATCACTCACTCCTGCATCCTCTTCAGAAAACACCACAAACTTATCTGTCTCCTCGATCAGCTTCTGCAGCATGGATGTGCCTGAAAGACACAGTAAGAAAAAAAATGTAATAAAAAAAAAAACAAAAACAAAACCCTTACAAATCCAAAGTAAGTTGTAGATACAATGCATTTAAAAACAGAAGAAAGAAAGATACTACACATTTCATCTCAACAACTTCATGAACTTCTGTCAATATATACTAATTCCAAATATGATGCATGCAACACATCCCAAAAAAGGAGAGATATAGGACTGGAATTTTTGCGGAATAATTAAAAAATCCTGTTTGGGGGAAAAAAAAAGGTAAAAAGATGAATAAGCAACAGGTTATTCTATTATGATTGGGTACAAAAGGATCATTCATGAAAGGCTCAGCAGTGACAGTGCGAAAACCTGCGAGTGCATAATCCAGCAGTTTAAAACACCTTTTTTAATGCAGAACTTTAAACAATTTAAGGATTTCATCTACAATCCATAACATTATTCAAAATTTCAGATAATCTGGAGAAATCTGTGTAAAACACACTCATTGTGTAAAACACAATGGTGAAAACCAGTAGTGAATGGCCATGACCTTCGATCCTTCAGACAGTTTGCATTAAAACCTGACATGCTTCTGTAATGAATAGAACCACATGGGCTCAGGAATACTTAAGAGCTGCCTATCGCTGCTGTCGGAAGAAAACCTTGTATCTCCATTTTTGAGGTTTTTCAGTTTTTGACATAATTTGAAAAGGCCTGTTGTTGTTTACATTGTGTGTAAATTTCATGCTGTTTGGCCCAAAAGAAATGGCCCAAAAAGACTTGGGAAAACGTCTGGTTCCATTGACTTCCATTAAAAGCAAAGTGTATTTTTTCCTTCTCCTGTGAAGTTACCATTTTGGAGATATGAGGTTTTCTTCCGACAGCAGCGATGCACAAATGCAGGTTAAGACTCTACTACGCAAAGCCATATGTTCTCGGGACGGGTCTGAGGAACCCACCTCTCAAACTGCTTTTGAAAATAACGGATGTCGTGCTCTCTGGGTCAAACAAGAAAAGCAACATCCCGCAAAAAGACAGCAACTACCATGGTATGTGGGTGTGTTAGTGCCAACAGCATCAGTAACCTGTAACACTACTAGATAACTAGATGACGTCTTTGCTCATTTCATCAAGACGACGCCAAGCAACATTCTGCATGTTTTACCACAGCATGGCTCCATGGTCAGAGAGTGCAGGGGGTTGGATTGGCCTGTCTGCAGTCCTGATCTGCCTCCCACTGAAAACGTGTGCTGCGCTATGAAGCATAATATACGGCAAACGGAGACCCCAGACCGTTGAGCAGCTGAAGTCAGACATCTAGCAAGAACGGCGAAAAAAAAACCCTCAAAAACAAAAATGATTACTAAACACTGTTGAAAGGAAAGGTGATGTAACAGTGGGAACTTTTTTAGGAAAATTTTGCATCAAATTTAGAATACGCATATATATCCCGATTAAGTAACATCAAATATCTTGTCTTTGTATTGCTTTCTGTTGATTAGAGGTCAAAAAAGTATTTGCAAATCATTGATGTTTGTTTATATTTTTCCCATTTTTTTTTTAACTTTTCAGGAATTCGGTTTGTAAGAAAAACCCTCACCTTCATTTTGACTCTTCTCTGGGCGGATGGTGGCAGGGATAACAGGAGTCGAGGGAGGAGCACTGGAGGAATAAGTAGACATGGAGCGCTTTAGCTTTTTGGCCTCCAGCTGTGTATCAATCCTTAGTCCCTTCAGGGCTTCTGTGGAGAGGTTCCTCTTCAGTACAGCAGCCTTCTTGTAACCGTCATACAAGCCAAAGGCTATGTTCCTGTTGGTGGTGGTCCAGGAAGCACGCAGGTCAACCAAGCACAGCTTGTGTGTGTAAAAGGCGTTGCTTTCATCTTTTGAGTCGACCTCCTGGTAGAAATGGGAGTAGTGATGTCAAAATCTTAATTCAGGCTAGAATTATCCGATTTATCAACATGTTTACTGACACTAAAAGCTACTGAAAGACCACAGGCACTTTTCTCCTACATTATCATTATACGTCTCATTTACCTGTAAAATCAGTATTCATAAAGTAAACCTACCTATGGGCTTTTCAAGTCTGTCAGATCAATTGTATTAAAACACATAACACACTTTACCAAATTAAATGTATAGATGTCTTACATCTGACCAGAACTTCATTAAATGGTTTCAGAGATAAGCAACAAAATAACTACAATAGAGTAACAGTAGATTTTTCTTAATTAAGGACTCCTAGTAGAGACCGGTCATTATAACCATTCTATGTTAGCAAACCAGAGGTTTCTTATTACACTACAAATTCACAGATGACTGACTTGGTGTGGATAGTAGTACACTAGTGAGTTAGTATTGTGGAGCCTAATAACTCTGATGGTCTTCTTTAGCTGCACCCATGGCCATGCAGGTTAACAGGGCCAAACAAGCATTTGAAGTTGTGAGTTTTTAGCAACCATCCACACACCGAGTTCTACATGCAAGTCTTCCCTAATTATTTTTCTTTATGATATACATGCTTTAGAGGTAAGAGAAGACTAATGAGGTTATTGGCATGTCTTGGCAACACCTTGATATCTAAGTGTTCAAACACTTGATTATGAAGAGAGGGCTTGTCTTGTTCTACAGGAAACTGTTCAAACAGATCCTCAGGGAAAGTTCTTTGCCCTTTACTGATAAGTGGCATATTTTGATATCTAACCAGTTGTTAACTAACAGTGGGAAACTAGTTTTGGTTGTTCAGTCCTTATTTGGCACTCACTGCTGGCATGAAAATGCAAGGTGTCTACAATGATAAGTTAAGTTAAGCTAAGTGATACTTTTTTGATCCCACAAACGGGGAAATTCCACCTCCACATTTAACCCATCCGTGAAGTGAAACACCACATACACACTAGTGAACACACACACACTAGAGGGAAGTGAGCACACTTGCCCGGAGCGGTGGGCAGCCCCATCCATGGCGCCCGGGGAGCAGTTGGGGGTTAGGTGTCTTGCTCAAGGACACCTCAGTCGTGGATTGTCGGCTCTGGGGATCGAACCGGCGACCTTCCGGTCACAGGGCCGGTTCCCTGACCTCCAGCCCATAACGGGCTGAACACACAGTCTCAACCATCGTCTTTACTACTGTGACTCTAATGGTCTACTGTGGAAATGCTAAAACGATGGTGGCTTTCAATTTGGCTTCAAATTTCAATTGAACTTTAGGCTTCAACGCAACTGTCCACTCATACGTTCAGTGTGTGTGCATGGAATGTACCTCCTCGATTCGGTTGCTTTGTCTTTGGTAGCTGAGTGAGGACAGGCTGAGCAGGTGAGTCTTTTTCACCTGGGCGTTAATCTGGTGGTCGGCTGTTTCGTCTGACGTGGAGGACATCAGGTGCACAGTGACCAGAGACAGCTCACTCACCATCTGCGTCACATTCCACTCTGAGATCAACCTCCTCATCACTGTGCCCGCTGCAGCCACACACACAGACAAGCACAGTCATTTACACACTGCAGTCACATGAAGACTAGTCACTGAAGTGTGTGTGAGGTGCGCGTTTGCTCTCACCCTGTGGAATAAGCCTTTGTGCTCCTCTGGTGAAGACGTGGCCTTTACTGCACTCCAGCTGAACGCCTCTCTGCTGAGCAAAGGACGCCCAATAATGAACCTGTGAACGGCACAAAAAATGACACCAAAATACCCATTAATACACAGAACAGGGGTTTTTACAATTCTTGCAAATGATGCATACATTTTAGTCTAATTTAATATCCAAACTGGTAGGGCATTATTTAAATGATATATAAAATCAATACATTTAAAAAAACAGGACTCTTGCGGCTGCAGGCTGCTGTACACCAGAAGCATGAGACACGATGCCACTCAGCATCTAACCATTACTGGGATAAATCAAACCCAAACCCAGACCACAAATCCACAATAGGTAGCATGTATATTAAAATATATACTGAAAAAGGTGTCAACATTAAGATAAACTGATAAATAATAATTATCTGTATTCCACTCCACTCCACTCTTCTTACCCTTATAACATCACATTTTAACCCATAACTTTTAGGTAGAAATCAGCAAGTTTAAGAAGAGCTGATACCAAATATGATGGAAACAAGTTTTATTCTATCATATCTATACGAGTAGAATGTAAAACGAACTTAAGTTGCTTGTTGATCAGCGCTTTTCTGTGGTGCTTCCTAGGAGCCACAGCTGCACTTCTCACTGCTGAACTGTATCCGCTATGCACCGCCAGTGACCTTATAGTTTCTCATCTGATGTGCAGCTTTGAGAATTGTTTTGACTGAAAACTTAAGCGACAGGTTCTACATCGTCCTCTAGTGGAGAACAGAGTTCAGACGTCACTTGGTTGTTGAAAGTGAGAACATACAACACTGAAGTGCATTTGCACATCAAAATATTACTATTCTATTTCTTACACTTCCATGACCACTTGAATATTTCATAAATCGGACTCGTTCCCATCACCCAGTTTCTAAAAAGTCCTTTCATCTGTGTGTGAGAGCAGTGTAGTTAGTGTGTGACCTGCAGCTGGGGAAATGCTGCTGTGTATGACATCTGCTTATAGTGCTGGCCGAGCTTCTTGCGGGACGGCCGGAGGCTGTGGAAGAGCTTTCCTCTGCAGATGGGCCGCGACACACTGGTCCAGGTGGCCCAGAAATTCTGCATCCAGCGCAGAGTGCTGCTGTACAGGAGGATTCGAGGCTGGCAAGGCCCTGAGGGCAAAACCCACAGACACAGAGCAAACAAGGATTATAGAGAGGCAATTTTTCTAAATTTAACTAGTTCTTAGACCAAGCACATGCAACTGCTGGAGACCAAGCTCACTTAATTTCTTCTCCAAAGTTTAACATTCGGCATTAAATAAAACTGTTGTCTTATTATAAACTCTGAAGGACTCAGCTTGAAAGATCATGCTCCAACCTCTATCAGAGTTCTGGTTAAGGTCCATGGTGATGGAGAGGTTGAGGTTTTCCGAACGGAAGGCCCTGTAGGAGTCATGTGGCTGTCCTGATGTAACATCGGCCACATTCTCTGCGCAACAGAGCATGACTGCGTGGTGGTCGTGTGGGTTACCATGGCAAAGCCACTGGAGGTCCAGGGTCATACACAGATTGGGAAGGTGCAGGAAACAGATATCATCATATCTTCAAAGAATAAAAAATAGAATGTGATTTTAGTAATGCTGCTTATATACGAAGCAAAGCGCTTCACGTTTCACACTGGAAAACTATTGTTGTCATTAGAAAAAAGTTCACACACTTGGACGCTGTCCTAACATTGACATCCATGTCACCCTTAAAGACAAACTGTCCAGGGTTCCAGGCAAAGTTGAGCTTGTTCCACTCCCAGTGCATGTTTTCTGTTGTATTGTATGGATCCTGTAAATGTTAAGAAACAGTCACATAATTGAGCAAAGCAATACAGCTGAAACATAGAATTTCAAAAATAACAACCAAATTCTTGAGTCAGAACCTCAGTGGCCAGCTGGTGTAAGTTGGCCTGGTCAATGTCCATATGCCAGCATCCATGCAGGAGCAGCCTGCTCTTATCCCACCAGGTAAGCAGGGGAGAGGGGTCAGCAGTAGGCTTAGTCAATAGATCAACTGCCTGGCCTATCAGAGTCCAAGCAGGGTCCCAGCAAGGCCCCCACACAATAGTGTAGAGGGATATGGTTGCTACACAAATAAAGAAGAAATGGTTTATGAAGCTTTGAAAAAATCTTAAAATACATAAGAAAAATAAAAACAGTCAGACTCACAGCTGAGATCATAGTAGAATTTGAGGGGGGGCATGTTGCGGTGGACAGTCACTTCACCCCATGGCTGGCCGAGCTGAACCACCTCCTTGCGTCGTCCGCGCAACTGCCCGTCCTGCTCTGTCCCAATGAGCCGCCCTGACAGCTCCCAGTCTCTTATTTCAAACAGGTAACGAGGGTAATCCCGGATCCTCACTACAGCACAGGAAAAGATTTAGAACATAACAAAAAGATCTAGAGGACATGGCAAAAATGCAAAAAGGCTCCTCAGGCAAGCAAACTGCAAGCGCATCACCTTGCTTTCTGTCCTCAATGTATGTTCTTATATTATTGTGGCAATTATAAACAATTACAAAATATATAAATTCAAGGGCATGAAAGAATAGAGAGTATGCAAACAATTATACAAACAGTATGTAAACCGCCACAACAACAATCAGGATGTCCTAGTGTACGCAAATCAAATTACAGAACAAAATGGCATCAAAACATCCATCATCAATGTAAAAAAAGTCTCGTATAAAAATCTCCTATAAACATTCCAGAAAGCACTGATAAGGAAAACGATGTGGACAACATTGGAAAAGACTTGGTATATATTTCTGGACAAACAATAGACTCACTCACCTAGGAAAGCGGACAGCTTGAACCTGATTGCACGGCACCACTGCACTACCAGGGGCAGTCCATCCCTTGGGAATGGGCTGACGCCATCAATCTCACGGAGAAGCTGGCGGATTCGCTCAGGGCCATGGAGGGACTGGTCAGCCAATGCCACTAGCTCCAGCTGGGTCAGTGTCCATGTGAGCAGCGACTTGCGCATGGGCGTATTGGCATAAAGGCGTCGGGAACGCTGGATGTAGATCTCGATGTGTTTGCGTTCAAGCGAGGCATACAGCTCCTCGATCTTTCTGGCTGGCAGCAGCTCACCATGCTGCTTACGCAGCTCAGCCACCTTGCGGTCAAGGAGCTGCAGTCTTTTGGCACTTTCCTTACTCTCATCCTTCATCAGTTCATAGTTGTCACGCAGCTTGATCTCGAAGACGTCGTCCAAGAAGACGAAGGAGAACTGGCCTATGCGGAAGAACAAGTCTGGAGGAAGGCGTTCGGTCTCGGATGGCTGTGCCACACCACGGTGGAGGCTCTTCAGCCACTTCTGCACGCTGATGGCCTTGTCGAAAGTTCTGGAGAAGTTGTACTGGTAAGGGAACTCCACAGTCAGGGTGGGGAAGGAGAAGAGCCAGGCATGGTTGCGTGGTGTGGTGAGGAATGGAAAACGTGCCCGGTGCTGCTGCAGCTCATCTGGTGGCTCATCTAGCATGTGCACCTCTGGTTCGGAAAAGGAAAAGATGTCATTGCCGTCGAAGTTGAACACCAGACGAGGTGCCTTAACGTGAGTGGCTCCTCGCTGCTTGGAGATGGACAGAGCATCTGCACGGATGACGACGAAGTTCTGCTCAGCAACATGAGCAGTAAGCTGGGCGTTGGCCAGATCAACACACATGTTGAGGCTTCCTACAGAAGAGGGTGCTAGAGACTCTGAGGCTGCTTCCTTCTGCTTTGTGTCCACCACTACTGACAGGGTGCTCCAACAACTCCGGCTCTCGCACACGTGCTGATAGAGGAACATGTGATCAGACGGCGTCCACTGCATGGCTAAAGCATCTTGGCTCCTCACCTATGACCGTTGAAGACAGAGTAAATAGGGAAAAATGGTCTCACTTGTTTTACAGCAAGAGTACAGCAAATAAAATAAATACATAAAAATTACATATACTCAATTTTTTAGTTTTTTTACCCTAAGCATAGTGAATCAGCAGAGCTGCTGTGAACAAAGTCTGATTCTTTAGCTCTGCAGTGAAGCTGACTAATGTAAATAAGTTATATACCCCTCAAATTATAAGATTAAGTGACCCTTATTAGTCCCACAACGGGGAAATCTCACCACCACATTTAACCCATCCGTGAAGTGAAACACCACGTACACACTAGGGGGCAGTGAGCACACTTGCCCGGAGCGGTGGGCAGCCCTATCCGCAGCGCCCGGGGAGCAGTTGGGGGTTAGGTGTCTTTTTAAAGAACAAACTATCAGGCTTGATGATTTGTGAATAGCTTTAAGGAGCTATTTTTAACACTCTACTGTACCAGAAGAAGAAATACAACCTAGGCTATAAATAAAATGCATTCCATCCGTCAGAATCAAAGACACTGCTTTGTTAAGTTTTACTGCTCATCTACTTTTATTAGCAGCAGCTCACGAAGCTGGAATGGTATGGCATCACATGTTTGAGGTTAAGAAAACACTTCTGAACAACTGAATCTCTTTGGTACCAAAAACTAAAACCATGGAAGTCTCTAAGCAAACTGGGCAGGACAGAGATGGTTGATGCGTGTGGGAGAGTGGTGGTGGTGAGTTACCTCCAGGATGCAGGCGTTCTTCTGGTATGACACAGTGAGGCTGCTGAGGCTGAGGATGGGGCTGGAGGCCTGATCTGCAGGGTAGCATGGCTCCATGCTCTCAGTAAGCGTTTTCAGTACAACCAGAGCCACACCCTCCACCGAGACTTGCGAGCTTTCAGCTGAGCCACAAGCTCCTACCGTGTCGACCCGCAGCGCAACAGCTCCTAAACCACATCCATCAAGTGGCCAGAAGCACGGGAAACGTGTTCCAGAAAGGAAAGGATGATCAATTAGAGAAGGCAATGAAAGAAACTGAAGGAACATGCACAATAGTCTTTGCTAGTACCTACCTGCCACGTTTGAGAGCGTGAACACATTAGTGTCCTGCAGTTTGAGCGCGAGCTTTAGCACAGGAGGCAGGCGGCTTGGCAACTCTTGCATGGTGGAAGGCTCAGGAGCGAGTGAGTTCTGAGCTCGTCTTAGTTTGAGGAGAGAGAGCAGGCGAGAGAGACACAGAGTGCAGGTCTCAGATACTTCCAGCTGTAGACCCTGCAGACTGGATTCTGCACTCAAACTTGCAGCAGAAGTGGATTCTACACTCTGTGGCTGACTGTGTCTGCCCTGTGAATAAAGAGATAGATAAGAAACTTGTGTTATGACACTGCGCTAATCACACTCAGATACACAATTTAATGTCAACGACGTATTAATTCTTTCCTGAAATGCTGATTTTAAAATAGCGGTAAACCCCAATCTTAACATTACTTTGTTGGAGACTATCCGCCTTCCTATGCCCAAGTGTACCCTAAAACTGGGGGCCTAAAACTGCTGTTAGACAGTGTCTCAGACATTTGGCAGCATACTACTTATTACTTATTGTAAGGAAGCTTTTAGAGGCATTAACCTCTTTCATCACCACTGTGAACTATTCCGTATGCATCTCTTCAAATGAGGATTTTACAAACTAGAGGCCTGGATTTCTGTGGGAGCCTCAGGACCAAAACATGCTGCGGCACAGAGCTAATTTTCAGAGTCACATGCGAGCGTAGGTGGTGAACCAGGCCAGTGGAGAAAGATATGGCACAACATGTATACCTAAAGAACGTGAGACAATGTTTAGGTTATAGCCAGTAGGTTATAGCACAAACAGTGCAGGTTTTCTGCCGGTGTGGGATGAAATCTTGCAAGAGTAGCACTAAAAAGTAGATCCCGTGCAGACCTCTATGTTAAAACACTCTGAATGACTCTGTTTACATCTTATTTAATTATTCAGTGACTTATAGGAGTGTAGACTGAAATACTACTATACTATTATACCTGCAACAAAATAGTTTTTTTATATTAATCAAAAAAGTGATTTTTGAATGACAGCATATCTGAAGTGATTGGAGGCTAGTGGCAACACATAGGATACTGGTAAAATAATGCATAATAAAGAGACACTAATGTCCATTTCTGCTCTTATCAAACAGGAACTTCCATAAAACTAATTATTAATATACAACACGCGGACAGGGAACCTATTTCATTAATACATGTGGTATGTTATATCACCAGACAATGATAATTGACTATCAAAAAGATGCTGAATGCCTTTTACCTGCAGTGTGAAAGAGTCCAGGATAAGGGCCTCCCCCCACACGTGTTTGCCTGGTGGATGAGGAGCTTGCTGGATGTGAGAGCCTTGGCCTACCCTCCACCAAAAATGGTCCAGTGACAGAGAAATCTGCTGACTCATATCGAGACTCTGCACAGTTTCCTCTTCTGTACTGGAATCTACCATGTTCTGCAGTTCTGTGGGAAACATTACTATTCTCAGTTAGAGGGAGGAGTGGAGTGTGTCCATCGCTTAAAATAAAGCTTTTTTAATTCAGATAAATAAAAAACAGACATCATGGAAAAAGAAACCAAGTTTAATGCCGTATGTAAATGCAGTTAATGTTTCAGAACGTGCCATTCGCTTTACTTGTCTGTACAGTCCAAACATGTCATTTTACTATTTTTGTGAGGTCATAAAAATCAGCACATTTACATATATTTGCCTTTTCAGCCTACAGCAGTTTAGCCTCACCTACTCACACATGGACTGCTTTTTAAATGAAGCACTATACAGGGAAGCCAATCAAAGCAGAGGTCATTTACATGTATCAGAGCGTTACATGTATCAGAGCCTTTTTAATAAAGGAAAAAAGACAAATTGAAGAATTCTCATGTAAATTGGACTGAACGATTTCGATATATAACAATATATAACTATAAAACCCATCACAAAAGGACAATAAGTGGGAAATTAAAACATACAAGATAACTGTAGGATATGGGTCCTTTAAGCTGTGTCCTTTCAGTTCAGATGTAATTTCACAGAGTGGCAAACTCTGTACAGCATACCCTGATAAACAGCTTCTGGTTAATACATTACATATAGCAAAGGCTAGTTTAATTTGGGAAGGATCTTATCTAATTGTACTGGCTTTGATTTACTTACAACATGGATTCAACAGCTACAGCAGGGAAATGCATATCGCTGCTGTTGGGAAAAAAAAAAACTCCTCTCTCCAAAGTAGTAACTTTACAGGAGAAGGAAAAAACACACTTCACTTTCAATGTAAGTCAATGGAACCAGAATTTTTCCCGTGTCATTTTGGGTCATTTCTTTTAGGCCATTTATCATAAAATTTACAAACAATGTAAAGAGTAACAGACACTTTTAGATTATATCAAAAATGGAAAAATGACAAAAATGGAGATATAATACGATATAATACAGAAGGCCAGTTGAAAATTTCAACAGCCCTGCGAACTAATCTCACACAATCTCTGACCAATCTGCAAAGCTTCATATCTGTATGCACGTACCTGCACTGGAAGAGATGAAACCTAGAGCAAAGGGCGGAGTGTCTCCCAGCTGAACGGACACGTTAACGTTGGACACCAAGGAACTGACCGTGAAAGGGACATCCAGGAGAGGAAAGCGTCTGCAGAACAAGATGACACTGGCGTAAAGACAGTGCACTCCACACCTTTTGAAAATCCATTAAAAGTGAGAGCATGGCGGAATTGAATAAGCGTACTCCTTAAAAAAAAAAAAATTATATATATATATATATATATATATATATATATATATATATATGTGTGTGTGTGTGTGTGTGTGTGTGTGTGTGTGTGTGTGTGTGTGTGTGCTTAGTCCTATAGATTTTCCTTCCAAAGGAGAACCTAGTATGCCGTGTAGTCCAGGACTACACTTAGTCCCTGTATGGGAATCTAACTTGCATTCACCATCATAATTTCCATCTATTACTTTCAATTGTTACTTGTTTTCGTACTTTTTTCTGTGTGCAGTCTTCCTGTGAGTGAGCTGTTCCCAGGAGAAAAGATCCAGCCAGTGAGAGAACTCCTGCTGCCTGTAGTGGACGATGCAGGTGCTGATGGAGACCGAGCCACAGACATCCACTGATGACACCTTCAAAGCAGAGATAATGTTATCCAGCCGTTTTGAACACCACTGTTTAAAGCACGGCTCTAAACAATACTGTGTCATAAATGCAGACATAAGGACATGAATACAGAGAGAAGAACAGCTAACCTGCAGCAGAGTTTTAAGTGTATTGAGACATATAATCCTCTGCCTGCTCTGCGAGAGAAGAAGTCCATCTAGAAAAAGTAAGAGAGAGAAAAGGGGGATGATACGAATCGAATTTTTTACACTTCAAGCTGTCAGTTGGGTGTGTAAAAATGATCAGTGCTCACCCTCCAGCAGTAGTTCCAGGCTGCTGTGTGGAAAACTGAGCTCAGGACTGAAGGCTTTCAGGGGAGGCTGCTCTTCATCACGGCTGTAATCCACCTTCAGAGACTTCAGAGTCCAGTTCAGATGCCTTCAAAAGTAAAACAGTGAACTTTATTATTGTTAATAATATTAAATGTACACGAGTACAGTGTACAAATGAACTTGAATCCTTGATCTGTGCTCTTATCGCATTTTATGTAATGGATCAGTGCTTCTGCTGCGCAACACCATCATTTTAAACCGTCAATACTCAAAATACAACATAAAGGTAGCTGCTGCATCACTTAAATAAACAAGGTTGGAGACCTCAATGTAAGGTATAGTTTCTTCTTCAAAAAAAAAAAGAAAATACGCATTCAGTGCTAAGATCCTGTTATTTTAATGCAAGAAAAGCATTAGATTAAATATTTTATCGCATTTTTAAATAAAATCTGTGAAAGGAAAACCTTTTTTCCAGCACAAGCATTTTAGAATGGGTTTCTCAGCTAAATCTGACACTGTCCACCCTTAGTTGTAGTAGTAGTAATTGTAATGTATTGTAAACCCCTAATACTACATGAATTTATTAATTGAGTCTGTACACATACCGTTTCTGGCTGTGCATAGAAAGGGTGATGTTAGTGTTCTCAAACTCCACATTGACCTTCTGTGGAATCACCTGGTGAAGCTTCTCCACTGTTTCCATTTGAATATACTGATCTTCTGCATCTGAAAGATCAAGAAACACACACAAAAAATAAAACCCCACAAGAAAGGTGTAAGGGTAATTCTGTGTGGATGACTGGATTTTCCATTTTATATTAACAGGATTGGTTCAGATCTGTTTCAGATGGTTTATTACTCAGATGCAAACTTAAAAGGCAGCACTGTGGAGGGGTAATAATTCATCCGCCAGACGAACGAGCGGATCACATTTACACCTGAAATTGGTTGATTCTGATCCAGAAAATGGCCTCACACCTGCGGTAGTGGTTTTGATGTCTGGATGAGATGTTGCTTTCGTAAGGAGCAGCTGAGAGTGAAACAGCCCCTCATGCAGCTCTGCCAGCAGGGTCCTCACACTTAGAGCCAGCTGACCTGGGCGAAGGTCAGACAAGCTCACATCCCCGCTCACAGCCATGCCCAGCGACACCTCTGCCAGACATGTGTCCTGCTGATCGGGGAGAGCAAACAATACGCAGCTTTATATGACTGAACACATTTCTGAGAGCATATACAGTTAACAGTTTTCAGCTTTGAAGTTTTAACTATTATATTAGCTATGTTTCAAATAAACAGACTAGACTACACACAGCCAGAGTGAGCTGGACTGCATTTCTGAGTTGAATTCCAAGTAAAATTAGGGATTTGCACAGGTATTGTGGGGCAGTCGTGGGCTGGAGGTCAGGGAACCAGCCTCGTGACCGGAAGGTCACCGGTTTGATCCCCAGAGCTGACAGCACATGACTGAGGTGTCCTTGAGCAAGACACCTAACCCCCAACTGCTCCCCGGGCGCTGCGGATTGGGCTGCCCACCGCTCCAGGCAAGTGCGCTCACTGCCCCCTAGTGTGTGCATGTGGTGTTTCACTTCACTGATGGGTTAAATGAGGAGGTGAAGTTTCCCTGTTATGGGACTAATAAGGGTCACTTAATCTGAGTGCTTGGGTAACTGAGGAGCCAATATTCAAACACTGGAATCGGTTTTCTGGTATTCGTTATGTTTCACTGCAGGAAGTGAAACCTAATAAAATAAACACGCCAACATTTCAGTGAAAGGAAACCTCGTGGAGGAGACGAGTCCTCATCAGCACTGACCATGACACTGGTTAGCTACGTAGCTCATCTGTTAGCCTCCGTTACACATTCAGAGCAAAAGCTTCGATTTCCCTCGGCTGTTTTTTTGTGCGTTTTTCCCAGTGCAGTCACCTAAAATGTAAGTCTGCAGCACTACATTATATTTAGCCAAAGTTTTTTTTTTCTGTTTATTTTATTGTGAACTCTCATGGATACTTGGGTATCAAAATTGGTTGGAATGTACATCCCTCCTTAAATGCTCTTTAGACTAGAACTAGGTTTAATATGTGACCCGGAGACCTAAAGAAAATTCACAAATGGACGTCCATGTGTATGTGTGTTCATAAACATCAAGAGCATACAAACCAGTCTGCTGCTTTTTAGAACTTTACTGCTGAGCTGTCCCACCGAAAAGTCCCAGGCTAACCTGAAAAGCATGAAAATTATGCGACTTCTCAGCTCAGTAAAAGTCATTAACGATGTCCAAAACTGAACACGGCATTTATTTGGTAAGGAAAAAGGCTTATTTTGCACCAGTCACCTCTTGCTTTGATGATCAAGCATCAGAGTGATTCCTGTGCTGGTCATGTGCCAGAGAGACTCGGGCAGCAGCAGATTCAGCACCATCACGTTTATGGAGCCGATGTGGAGTGAGAGCAACTGGGGTGGAGAAAGATTCACCAAGTGAGTGAAAGTTTAAAAGTCAGAATCAGAAGCTGCGATGATTTCAGAGGCCTACCTGGGAAAGGAAGTGCAGTGTGGAGGGGCTGATGGGTGGCTTGCGTGGGCTCTTCCCATGGTTCTGAGACACCTGCTGCTTGAGGGGCTCCTGTAGGTCAATCCGTACCAGAGTTTCTCCCACACATAGTGCCAAGTACCTCCTATAGCACAAACAGGGGTGTCTCTAATGAGAGAACTGGAACACTATGTACACATACTATGCTTTAAAAATACACTGGAGGAAATCAGGCATGTTGCCCAATTTTAATACTTACGGTAAGTCCTGGTTGACTAATTTACTTGAAATCCATATTCTGTCTATTTCCTACAGGACAAAAACGCAAACATGTTAGTTAAGCATTCAGATGTTAACAACACTTACTGTCACGAAGGAAAGAGACTGCTTGGATAGCTGGTGGTTGGTTAGTGTAGTGGGTAACTCCTCTGCCTTCTAGGCTGTAGACTGGGGTTCAGTGCCCCGCCTGGGTAACCGCCCTACACTATACCAATAAGAGTCCTTGGGCAAGACTCCTAACACCACCTTCACCTACCTGTGTAAAATGATCAAATTGTAAGTCACTCTGGATAAGAGCATCAGCCAAAATGCCAAAGTGTAAATGTAGTTGGTTATAAATAGTAGTTGGATACAAAAATGTATTTTTTTTTTAATATAACAAAAATCTGAAACCAAGTCAAGGTATTACTAGGAAAATTGAATCTCTTCAACGCATTACTATGATACACTTTAAGGTACTATATTGAGCAGAACAAAATCATCAGAACATCGGATCTTGGCACCCAGTTTTTACAAGATTAATATGCTGCTACATTCCTGGAAACAAGTTTCTGTTTCCAGCCTTCCAGAAAGGCCACAGTGTGATTAAATTTTTCAATGAGAACCATCAAGCAGTTTCAAGACTTGGAATATAAACCATATTTCTGTGTAACGTGGGTTCTGTGATGTGTACGCCTTAGAATGGGTGACTCATGGAGTTATAGTGTATATATAGTACTCCATAACTATTGGGTAGTTAATTATGGGTTTGTTTCCCAGGCAGGGTTAATCCCTAGTCCTGCTCTACACAGCATTCCGAACAGAGATTCCTCCCTGACAGGAAAGTGTAGTCTAGGACTAGGTATAATCCCTAACCAGAAAACCAACCCTAAATGGTCTTACTGTTAATATTTAATCTTTGCTGATTTGTTATCTGGTTGTTATTTGTCCCTGTTCAATGTCACACCAATGTAATTCACTGAAAAGTAATTACTCACCTGTGATTAAGTTGTAGTTACAACTAAATACTTACTGCTGGAGTCATAGATGCCTCTATGCCCAAGCAATGTTAAAATAATTAGAGCTTGGGTCAAGCTGTTCATTATTTCCTCGCATCCAGCGTCGAGACTCAGAGCGGCTCGGCCTTCGCCCCCCGTCCGGACGCGTGATATTAAAGATAATTTATTCCAAGTTAGGTTTTTTGCTCTGAATTTCTTCTGATCTCTTACGCAAAAAAAGGTCATAAAACTAAAAAGCCTTCTGCAAAAAATAAAAGGAAAAGAAAAAACAAACTTCAGTCGAGGAGTTCTTCTGGAAGGAGGGAAAAGGCCCTCTCTTCGCTTATTGAGCTTCAGGACGGCTCCCGGACAACCACGACGCAAAGATCATCACAAAGCATTCTTCTTCATATCCTGTCTTCAGGCTGAGCTCATCACCCCACCCGCCAACCTTTAATTAATTATATGACTTTGAATCACTTTTGGTTCCCGTTATTTAATGACACTTTCCTTGGAAAGTTCTGCTCCAGCCATGCCTGGGATCTATTCTTTCTAAACTTGTGGTGGTGCCAGGCCAAGGCCATCATTCTGAAACTTACTTTATTAATTTATCTCAAGACCTGTTGATTTTGCCGGTTCTCACCAGATTACTTTGCTCGTTGAGGATCAACTTGTCCTTGTCTTTTACTACGTAAGCCGTTTTGCTGGCCTCTCCAAGCTCCAGGTGCCTTCTACAATGCATTCCCTGTATCCAGGTCAAGAGTTCATTCGGTCCCACTCATAGGCCTACTCTCTCCTGAGGAGACTTGTCCGCCTCAGCCACGTAACTGCACCTATATTTCAATCATTTCTACATAAATTATTTTTTCAAACCTTTTATTTAAATTGTGATTCAAGCACATATTACCTCAGACATCCATTTCACCAAGGAACCTGAGAGTGACATCTCCAACCATGTCCTTCAGCTTAAAGTAGATAAAAGGCCAGGGAGGAGCATCCCTAGTCTAGCTGCTCTGAAATAACAGGGTACGACTCCGACAACGAAACCTCTCCAAAAACGGAGTCTCCAAGTTCAACGCTGCTTCCCTTCGTGAGCAAGTGCTGAAAATGACTCACTCACCAGTGTGTGCTGAGGCAAGAACTGGACACTAATTCCTCTGAGCGAAAAAAGGCCCACAGTCTTGATCTTCAGCTCAGCGTTCAGGACGGTGTGGAAGAAGCGCACGGCCAGCCTGCAGCCAATCCATCTGACGGCACAGAGAAAAGGAAAGAGTTACAGCTTGCACTTGTTTGACGACTTGCTATTGTCTTTTTATGATCAGGGGGAACCTGCAGATCTTCTCAGCTGTTCAAGCCCTTTCAAAGACACCAGAGCCAAAGGGCGCCAATATCCATTTAGATGATTGTCAAAGGTGCGTTGTTACTCATTTAACCTACGTGGTCGTGTGACACCGAGGAAAAGGGGAGAAGGTGTGTTGTGGCAAAAGTCCAGCTGCGCTCACAGCATCTGGGCAAAAGTTTTAATCAGAACCAGAATCAGAATCAAGCTTTATTGGCCAGGTCTGCTGCACATATGAGGAATTTGGTTTTGGATACAGGAGCTCACAGCACCAGACAGACACTCACACACAGGGAATAAGATCAAATGAAGTAAAATAACAACCTGCATTCCTACTCACTCACACACACACACACACACACCTGTAAACCTTACATTGTTTGATGTATGAGTCTGAAGTTAAAGTGCTGAGTGAGCAGCAGTTTTAGGGTGTGTGGTGGCAGAGAAAGGGGTCAATGAGGTGACAGCCAGAAGCGCACTGGAAAAGCAGCAATTTAATCCGTTTGAGTTGGCAGCTAGACTGTGTCCTCACCTGAGAATTAAGACGGACAGAAGTCCCAGAACCAAAAAGGCCAAGCTGGCTATCAGCAGGGCAGACATCGCGCTGCTCAGAAGAAAGTTTTCAGATCCTGCTGGCGACCATGGCTCCTCCGGGGCTTGAGTAGCGTTACCTGCCAAACAAGCCACGATCAATGAACAGTCAGCAAAAACACAGCCACCCAACATCAGCGGAGATTACCGCCAACTGACCGAGCCAGATCAAACGACGAACATGACACTTGCTTTAAACTCGCAGGTAAAGGTAAACGTCGGGTCCACAACCCCGCAGCTCAGCTAGCGCTAGCTAGGGTAGCAGGGAAGCTAACTAATTCCTTTAACACTGACGCTCAGCGACGCTAGCTGGAAATAACAGCCGCACGGAACAGATATCAAAGTTAGTTTTTTATATATATATATATATATTTATCTTAAAGTTACCGCAAATGAACCCAAGCATTTGGCGCACAGTGGCAGCGCATTCGCAAGCTCGGCTACCAAAGCTTAGCTAGCGAGCTAGGCTAGCGGCTTGTTTGGCTAAAGCGACCGGCGCCGTTGTTGACCCGGTTCGTGCTGCTTTAGCTCGGATAGCCGGACCCGCGAAATGCCGTTAAACGCTGTACGCGGTGTTTTAACCTCACACACCTGCTCTGCAATCCCGCTTAGTCCACACTGTAACCTCACAGGCGAAATGTGCTCATCGTGCTTCCAGAAGAAACGTAAACTCCCTGGACTGGGCGGCACCACACCAGCCGAGCCCTGGCTGAGGTGGGAAGGTAGAGACGGTCAGATTTTTAACCCCGAAACGGCCAAAAAAGGCTTTTCCAAAACAGCAGTCCCGAGAGAGGGCCAGCAAAACGCAGCACTGGACCATAAAGGTCCATTAAACTGCATTAAACGCAGTTATAGTAGTTAAACTATAATAGTTCTTACGTAGTTTGGTGGAACAGCTCAGAGTTAAATGCAAATTCAATTCAATTTAACTGGGTCATTACAGTAATAAAAGATGCATAGTAAACAGTGCAAAGACAAAAGACAGTGAAAGACAGATAAAGTGTGCGTGGTCAGTAGGTACAGGTGTTGACCGTAGACAAGATGTGCGTAGGCAGGTGTTATAGGTGTAAATTCCACAGAGTCAATAACTGAGCTGTGAAGAAAGTAAATAAACAGCATCAGGAAATATTAAAACCATTCCATCCTTTGGGGGAAAAAAGGCAAACATGTGGTAAGAAATAGTGGTTAAAAAAAAAAACTTTTTTTTGGAGACTGTTTTGGATGGATTAAAAAAAAATTGGGCCAAAAACAACTTTAAAAGATTTTAAGACCGTGTCTCAGGCATTAGGCAGCATATTGGTCATAATTTCATGGCATAACTTTCTGCGCTGGAGCTTTCAGAGGCATTCAATTCTTCTGCCTTCTGGTTCCTATCACCATCACTGTGAACGAGTCTGACAAGATTCTCTAGACCGGAGCGTTTTACGTTAAACCCTGATTTCTTGGGCTTTTTTTTTGTTTGTTTGTTTGTTTACATCTCAGCCGTTTAATAAAGCAGGAAATATGAAAGGTTAATAGAATTTCCCTTTAATAAAATGCAACAATATGCTTAGTACCAAATCAATGAAATGGACTTCAAATGGTCATTCCTACGTTCCCTTCTTGTGCACGGTCAAAAACATTACCACAGGTTGTCCTAAAGACTTGCATGTATTTGTTATTGATTATTCAGAGTGATCATCCTAACACAGCTTCAGCAAATTATTATCACAATATCCTCACAAGAAAATTGTACTGGCAATGATTCAGATTCAAATACTCAAGAAACAAGGCAGAGAGAGAGACGATGGTGTTGTGAATCTGAGGCTTTTAATTGTAACGTAGTTTAACACAAATGTAAACGAAAGCTGAATGCCTGTTAGGAGATGGAGATGGAGGTTCCGATTACATAAAAACAACCAACTAACATTTTTCCATTTTGAAATGTAGGGATTACTGGAGACTGCAGCTCTGACACACATTACGCTGAAGCCTTCTGTTTATTGTGTTTGGCAAACCATTCATCGCTTTTATCCGCAGCGATGGCCTGTGAAAGACACAAACCAAAGTAGAACAATAAATGGGGGTGTTAAAAGAACGGACAGTTTAAACCCTTTCTACACCAATTTTCCATGAGGGACATCACCTTATCAAGCAAGTCATTTCCATTGGGGTCCACAGCAGACAGCTGGCGGAAGGCCTCATCACCCACAAAGCAGATCTCATGGCCGTCCTACAGGACACGACAAAGTCCGTAAAGCATGCTGTTTGAGCATCAGTTATCATGCACCTTTGGTCTGACTGCAGACACTCACAGGATCAGCCAGAATGACCACTTCTACAGTCGCCTTTCCAGGAGTATCTAAGCTGACCAGGGGGGTGAGGATTTTTTGGGTCTCCTTTTTCATTAGAGCCTCAATGCCAGGTAGCTGGAAAGTATAAAGCAGACAGACTTATTAAAACATGTGTTGTAGTATTGGTGAAGGAGTTACGTGGTGAAAATTGAAAGGAGGCTTATTTTGCTCTTTTCCCTGTGAAGAACCATTTATCACAGCAAAGACGGTGCAAATTTCCACTGATGTTCAAAGTTGTGCCGGCACCAAGCTAAGGGTGGAGGATATTTACATTTCAGAGCAGCTCTCTAGACTAAACACAGACACTTGATGCTCGTATCAGACATTTAAGTGACATATACTTTACTTTGGATGTTACGGATTGGACGGTGACTCCCAGAGTAAAGATTTAAAGACAAAGCCTCTCTCTGAATATTACCGGAGCCTGTTAACTTAGCTTTATGTCCAGATTACTCCAGTGAGGACAGAATATGGTCCAATTAACCCACAGAGAGCATGTTAATGCTAACAAAAATGAGTCTGCAGAATCGTCCCTTAGTGACAGTACATTGCAATTTTACTCGGTCCTGTTAATCTGAGACTAGAAGGTGAAAGTATGAAGGCTGGGAGAGTGGGTGTGGTTATTTGAGTGGGGTGGGTGCTTATTTATTGTGATGGAGCATCATTTGGGCAAAACCTAACAGCCCACAGAGTCACGTTTTCTGTCACAGGAACATGGGCCAAAGCGGCAGACACTTCACACTTCAGTTTTGCAGATACGATGTATGCTATGTGGCCAAAAGTATGCGGACACTGGCAGTAGAATGGGACATAATGAAGAGCTTAATGACTTTAAACATGGCTCTGTAATAGGAGACCACCTTTGCCACTCTGTCACAAGTCTGTTTGTGAAATTGCTGTCCTGCTAGATCTGCCCTGGTCAACTGTAAGTGCTATTATTGTGAAATGGAAGCGTGTAGGAGCAACAACAGGCAACAGCTCAGTTATAAAGCGGTAGGCCAGGCAAACTCACAGAGCTGGGCCACTGAGTGCTGAAGAACATAACACCTAAAAAAAATCCTCTACTGTATCACTTACTACAGAGTTACAGAGTGTGGTCCATATCAACATGGTTTGACAAAGTTTGGTTTCAAGGAACTTGAGAGGCCTGCACAGAGCCCTGACTTCAACCCCACTGAACACCTCTGGGATCACCTAAACATTGATCACTAGCCAGGCCTTGTCCAATATTAGTGTCTGACCTCACAAATGCTCTTTTGACTGAATAGCCACAAATTCCCATCAGACACACTCCTAGTTAAGTTAAAGCCACAAAAGGGGGACACCTCCACATTAATGTCCATGGTTTTGGAACAGGATGCCTTACACGCTTATATAGGTGTGACGATCACCTGTCCACGTTCATTTAGCCTTAAAGGGTATATATGAATTGGCAAATAAAATTTTGTTTTACTATATCAACTTTAATGGTCCATTAAACTGAAAGTAGCATTTATCACCTGTTCTCGTGGGCAAGAGAATGCAATCCGGCCAAAGGCAGTTCCGTGATCCACAGCAGCCCCAATGTCCTGTAGCTCTAGTTTACACTGCAAACCAATCCAATCATAAAAACATCAGTTTATGAAGTGAAGCCAGTACATGAAAGGTGCAGTTATGATTAACAGATTAGATTTACAAACTTCAAGCCGATATAACTGTCTACAGTGGGGGCAGTCGTGGGCTGGAGGTCAGGGAACAAGCCCCCTTGGCTGACAGTCCATGACTGAAGTGCCCTTGAGCAAGACACCTAACCCCAAATTACTCCCCGGGCACCGTGGATTGGGCTGCCCACCGCTCTGGGCAAGTGTGCTCACTGCCCCCTAGTGTGTGTGTTCACTAGTGTGCATGTCTGTGGGTGTTTCACTGCACGGATGGGTTATGTGTGTGTGAACAATGTGTGAACACAGAGACAAATGGTTGTAAATTCTTAAAATTCATAAATTCCTACAGAATAAGTGTTTTTATAATCTAACCTGAGAATCTGAAAACCCCATCAGTACACTTTTCTTCTCTTCACTTTTCTCCATCACCTTCATCCCCAGCAGAGAAGACCAGTAATGTACTGAACGCTGCAAGTCAGACACAGCCAAGGAGACTTTCTGAACTGGGTCTATATCCAAGCAGAAAGGGAAAAAAGAACATTAGCAGTTAACATTGAGTACAGTTACCGATGCGACCTGCTCCACCCACCTCTCTCCGGTTGCTCTTTATCCAGTAGGTAGAAGCGGTATCCTCCAGGAGCTTCTGTCAAGTAGAGAGCTTCTCCAACCTCAGTAAGAGGCCAGCCTAACCTCTTTGCATTGCTGACAGCCTGGCTTGACTGTAAGGTGAGGCCCTGTGCGAACATAATGTGCATAATATGTACATTTGAGCTTAATGGAAGCTTACGATTACCATTCTACTGTGTTTTACTCTAACCGCCACAAAAATCAATTCAGGTATGAATACAGTCAAGTTAAAAGTGTCTTAAAATTGAACCGGTGAAATTTACCAGAAAGTCATTGCCAAGGCGATATTCTCCCACTCCATAGTTATAAGTCAACTCTGCTACAAAGTGATCATCCTCTGGACCATAGCCCACCATCGTTTTACTCCATTTTCCATCATAAGGTCTGCAAATGAGTAAGCCAAATATTACTGGCCAGATATTCCTGACTTACATAGATTTTGGTCACCTCCCACAAACCTCTCTGGTTGTGTGTGTGTGTGTGTGTGTGTGTGTGTGTGTGTGTGTATATATATATATATATATATATATATATATATATATATATATATATATGCATGTATTGTGTAGAACATCTTATCAAAATATTTCCATGGAATCCATAATTTATGAGGTTTTAATAGTAAATGGTAGTTTCCCATGGTGATGGACCAATATGGGAACTGTGGGCTGATGTAGATGTCCAATATTTTTAAAGCTGCACTACGCAGGATTTGGGAATTTGGAAACCTCTCTGCTGGAAAAGTGTAATTGCATGCAATTTGCACAAGAACATTTTGTAACATTCAGGCTCCTTTCCTGAGAAGGTAAACCTGACATTTGCCAGCGCGCTGACAGAGTTTGAAAAGGGAATTCAGCCGAAACGTGTTCCAAGGATGTAAATAAATGATCTACTATTGTTATCATATAATGTTGAGTTGCATTTGAGAACTAACCATCAAGCCAGACCTTCATTTTGGTGAGTCACACTAATATCTACAGACGAATGGTGAGGTCCGTAAAACTCCTAACGTCTCTGACTTGTAACTGATTATTTCAGGCTTTATAGCAGGGGTGCACAACTCCGGTCCTGGAGGGCACACACAGTTTGGAGCTTTCCCTACTCGAACACACCCATTAAACCTGGCGTGATCAGGTGTTTTGAGCAGGTAGAACACCAAACTGTGCTCAACACTGGCATCTTATACTGTGCTACTTTAATGTACCTACCTGACAACATTTATAAAATATAGAAACTGGGACTAGATACACCTGGATTAGAATTGCAGAAAAATAGAACATATATGTGTGTGTAGGGTTACAAATGCAATAATATGCATGAAGAGAATGCAGATATTATAGCATAAAATATAATCTGAGTCTCATGCTTATCTTGTGTTTATCTATTCATCTGCACATAGAGCACTATCTGCATACCTCATTGCACATCTGGACACTTTATTAGGTACAATATATGCACATATTTATTTATTCATTCTGTGGTCATTATACACCGTCACCTGTACATTTTTGTACAGTCATTATTGCACTGAATCCCTCATCTCAGGTTATAGATATTATCACAGACTGTGGCATTTTTTATTTTTTGCATATCTGCCTGTAGAGAGGATCTGGTTTATTTATTCTTGTTATATGTGTACACATGTTTACGGTTACTGTACAGTGTTGTGCGTCTGCTACTGTCTGCTAAATTTCCTTCAGGATCAATAAAGTATCTGTCTATCTACCTATCTATATATCTATCTACATATCTACCTATCTATGTATCTACCTACCTATCTATCTATCTATCTACATATCTACCTATCTATGTATGTACCTATCTATCTATCTATCTATCTATCTATCTATCTATCTATGTATCTACCTACCTATGTATCTATCTATCTTTCTACATATCTACCTATCTATGTATGCACCTATCTATCTATCTATCTATCTATCTATCTATCTATCTATCTATCTATCTATCTATGTATGTATCTACCTACCTATGTATCTATCTATCTTTCTACATATCTACCTATCTATCTATGTATCTACCTACCTATCTATCTATCTATCTATCTATCTATCTATCTATGTATCTACCTACCTATGTATCTATCTATCTTTCTACATATCTACCTATCTATCTATGTATCTACCTACCTATCTATCTATCTATCTATCTATCTATCTATCTACATATCTACCTATCTATGTATGCACCTATCTATCTATCTATCTATCTATCTATCTATCTATCTATGTATGTATCTACTTACCTATGTATCTATCTATCTTTCTACATATCTACCTATCTATCTATGTATCTACCTACCTATCTATCTATATATCTATCTATCTACATATCTACCTATCTATGTATGCACCTATCTATCTATCTATCTATCTATCTATCTATCTATCTATGTATGTATCTACTTACCTATGTATCTATCTATCTTTCTACATATCTACCTATCTATCTATCTATCTATCTATCTATCTATCTATCTATCTATCTATCTACCTATCAACATTAGCTGGTGAAGAGGTCCACCCTTACCATTCATACATAGTGTGTCAACCATCTAGCTTTCTCATGCTGTAAGTGTAGCACTATTTAACAATCAGTCACTAATTAAAATGACATTTTATTGAGGACCATTAGTAGTATGGGGTCATTAAATAGATTCTGATAAGAACAAAGTCGTGGTTTAATCAAAACAGAAAGTCAACTACTGAGAATGTAGAGCATATATCCTGAATTTTCACCCATTACAGGTCGCTTTGCAGCCCTCTTCAAACTCCTCATGGCGTAAAATCTGTAAGACACAGATAAGACGTCTGAGTTACTGAACCCAAAGTCCTCTCAGCTTTCAGCAGAGCAGCCTAGTCACACCACCTGTCTCACTCAGCGGTCTGCTTACCTTCATACCGAGGACATCCCTGTAGAAGGTCGCTGTTTTGGTCCTGTCTCCTACTTTAAAGACAAAATGCAGAGCCCGTCTGAGCGCCATCATTCAACTTCGCAGCTTCGCACTGTTTCTAGAGTCCGTCATCAAACAATCTCTGCCGACCCACCAACCTCGCGATCGACTGCTCTGCTACGGACTACGCTCGGCTGCGCTCTCCGGCGGAGGGCGTGAACATGGTCGCGTTCCAAATCGCTTCGTTCTCCACTACACAGGGCAGGAAAGACTTGCCCCTAAACCAAAACAGAGCGCTTTGCGATCATTCGGTCTACGACTGAACCCCTCCCGATTTCCCCTTGAACATATAGTGCACTGTTTGTTCGGAGAAGCCCTTATTTCATGACCTACGTAGTGCACTACTTAGGGAAGAAGGGGTTATTTGAGATTCAGCCCATGTTACGTAGATAGAAATGTAAAATTGTATCTTTTAAAAAAAAAAAAAAATAATGGACAGTAATGCAAAAATGATTGCTATGAATAATAACCTTAAACAAATTAAAAACGATATTTTCTTTCTTTTTTATTTTTCAAGAGACTCCCTTATTAAAGCTTTGGTTCAGCCCACCGGCGGTGACGCAACAGGCAAAGCAGCGGACATGGCTGCGCTCTTCGGCGGCGTGGGTCGTGAGATAACGCTGTTTATGGGCCGAGGTTCGTGCTTAAGGGGGTGGAACAGCGTCGTGGTGACCTCTAGACGGTTCATCCGAGGTTTGAGGCGGAGACCGGTGGCTGTGCTGCATCCAGGAGGCGAACGTGAGACTCGAGTAAAGTCAAACGAGACAGCTGACCAACCCAGACTGACCCGGGGGGACGCGGGGGGGACAGGCTGGGAGAGGAGCCGCAGACGACGAGCTGAAGACGAAACTTTCCACGCCGGAGCAGCCGCGAGGAACCCGGGCCATGGCTCCAGACCCGCAGCGGGGGCGTCCTGCTCCGGGGTGAGAGAGCAGCTGGGTGGGCTGCGATTCGAAAAAGCTCAACCTGGAGACAAAAGATTGCCGTGAGTAGAACAATACCAGCTAAGTTAAGTGAGACTTTAATAATCTCCACCTTTATTAACTTTAATAAACTCCACCTCCTCATTTAACCCATCCGTGAAGTGAAACACCACATACACACTAGTGAACACACACTAGGGGGGCAGTGAGCACACTTGCCTGGAGCGGTGGGCAGCCCTTTCCACAGCGCCCGGGAAGCAATTGGGGGTTAGGTGTCTTGCTCAAGGACACCTCAGTCCCCAGCACCTCAGATGTCGGTGCTGGGGATCGAACCGGCAACCTTCCGGTCACAGGGCCAGTTCCCTGACCTCCAGCCCACGACTGCCCCCTGCTACGATACGATTATACTGATTATATCGCTTTGCAGGTCCTAGTTGTGTCGTGGCAAAGCCTAATGTGGCGTGACAGACGGCAGGTCCGATCAGAACTGTAGTCTATATCACTCTTTTTTACAGGAAGGTCGTGAGTATCGCCCGGTCCAGAGCGTTTCGGGAGCAGCAGGGTAAAGTTCTGCTGGAGGGAAGGCGTCTGATCTGCGACGCTCTGGCTGCCGGAGCTGCTCCTCAGACGCTGTTCTTCAGCCGAGTGGAGCGGCTCTGTGAGCTTCCCCTGGACAAGCTGCGCCAGGCCTCACTGGTCAAGGTCAAGTTTGAAGACATAAAGATCTGGTCTGATCTGGTCACTCCACAGGGTGTTCTAGGTGAGTGGAGGTTTTTCTGTAGTCTAATCCTGTCTCCTCCTTTAATTTGTGCGTTTTTATTTATTTATTTTTACTTTATTCTGCAGCCATTTTCTCAAAACCAGATGCATCCCGCCTTTCATTTCCTAAAGATCTGCGTCTTCAGTCTGTCCCTTTGTTCCTAATCTGTGATAACGTACGGGACCCTGGCAATCTGGGGACCATCCTCCGCTGCGCTGCTGCGGTTGGCTGTGACCGCGTCCTCCTCAATAAAGGTACTGTAACGCACTCTTTACATTCAGAAGTATCCGAAGACCTGCTCATGCAGCGTATCTTGTAAAATCGAGGGTGTTTATGGGGAATTGCCGCAGCCTTTTCTCTTCCGGAAGTGTTTTTCTCTATACGTTACCGCTGGGCAGGCATGTGCACAGATGGACCCCTAGTGGTGCTCAAGCACCTGCCCTTTTGCCCAGGATGAGAAAAGTGCCCTTTCTGCCCCCAAAAACGTCTGCATGTGCCTGCTGCTTGGGTTCGATTCCATTTGGCCACAAGAACATTACTGAGGTCATACACTGACATTGGGCCTTTAGGTTTGGTCATAGAGGACTCCATCAAAGGTGTTCGGCACTGCTTCTTCACCACCAAGCAGATACTTGACATTGTGCCTCTGCGCTCTTGGTGTCCCATTCTACTGCCAGTGAATTTCTATGAAGAATGCTGTGTGTGTGTGTGTGTGTGTGATTTAACCGTGTGTCAGCAATGGGTCCACCCCAGTGACTGGGTATGTACAGTTGAATGCAAAAGTTTGATGTCCACCGTGCATTAGATTCATTTTATGAAATGCATATTATGATTTCAGTTGCATGAATTAAAGTGGGCCCACAGAGGGGTGTTTGAGCAGTGCCATATAAGTACTACCTTTGGTCCTCTAAAGAGCTGTGGGCTTCATTCACCAACCATTCTTAAGAAGAAATTATTCCTTAACACCCACTTGGGTGTTTTTTTTTTTTTTTTTTTAAACTAAGATTCTCACATTATCTGTTTCTTTTGTGGGATTTGTTCTTGGGTAAGAACAGAAATCTACACACTCAAAAGCATAAAGAGCATAACTCTTCAGTTTAAGAACTCGTCATGAATCTGACAGACTTCTTAGGACCTTTCTCGAGAACAAATTCAAGAAAAAAACTTAAGATATGGGACGATATTTGTAAATGAGGCCCATGGTTAGAACCACAGCCACTTAAAAGTGCAGAGTGTTCAAAAGTGAGGGTGTTCAAACAAGACCTAGGCTCCACTTCAGAACTAACTATAAATACTCGGTTAACTGAGAAGCTTGCTCTGCTGTGCTTAATAGAACGTCAGTCATAGCTTAGATATCAGCATGAGGGACACCTAAATAAGCCAAAATAAGTGACTAGATATAAGAAGTGGGCAGTCGTGGGCTGGAGGTTAGGGAGCTGGCCCTTTGACCGGAAGGTCGCAGGTTCGATCCCCAGGGCCGACAGTCCATGACTGAGGTGTCCTTGAGCAAGACACCTAACCCCCAACTGCTCCCCGGGCGCCGTGGAAAGGGCTGCCCACCGCTCCGGGCAGGTGTGCTCACTGCCCCCTAGTGTGTGTGTGTGTGTGTGTGTGTGTGTTCTCACTAGTGTGTATGTGGTGTTTCACTTCACGGATGTGTTAAATGCGGAGGTGGAATTTCCCCATTTGTGGGATCAAAAAAGTATCACTTAACTTAAGTGACTTGTTTCCCATGAATTCAAATGGGTGCAGGTGAGGTTAAAATTGTATTGCAGCCAGCCACTAGAGGGTGCCAGAGACAGTCTGGCTTCATGTGCCTGGATTATTTTTGAAATTTAATGTACATTTAATGGCCAGACTTTGAGTCTAACTCATACCTTTAAATGTCTCCCTCCTCACAGGGTGTGTGGACGCCTGGGAGCCGAAGGTGCTCCGTGCTGCGATGGGAGCTCATTTCAGGCTCCCTATATTCCCAGGTTTGGACTGGAATGATATTTCACAGCATTTGCCAAAGCCAGTGACCGTCCATGTGGCAGATAACGTCCACAAGCTTATGGTAAGGCAAGATGCTGAGGCTGCACCTCAGGATGCTGAAAAGCCAGGAGACGTGGGCTGGGTTTGCAACAGCGACAGCAGCAGGAATAAACACTTGGAGGAATATGTTGAATCAGACTCGGATGCCAATTCCGACTCTGATGATGACTCCGATTCTGATGATGAACTGTCTCGTCCATATTTGGAGCCAAAGGCGTACCATGAGAACTGGGCCCAGAGGAGCACAGCTCTGGTCATTAGTGGAGAAATCCACGGACTAAGCTCAGAGGCTTTACAGCTGGCTGAGGAAACTGGTGGTCATAGATTGTCTGTCCCAATGGCTCCTGGAGTGGAGAGTCTGAATTCAGCAATGACCGCGGGCATTCTCCTGGTTGAAGGCAGGAGACAGCTGATGAATTTCACACAGAAAGCCAGCAGAAGAGCAAGATCTCTGACCCTCCGGTAGCTTTATTAAGTGCGAAGAATGATATTGGAATCATATCAGTATGAGCAGATATTTGCGTTACAAAAAATACTGGCATCAGAGGAATGTTTAGATTTGACCAATATTACAAACTGATATTTGAAAACACATTTATTGTGTCCCAGAAGAGCAGAGTGTTTATGAATGCTAAAATATCTGCATTTTATTCATGTAACTGCATTTGTAACCCTACAGAAAAAAGTACTAATCCAGGTAGATGGAGTCCCAAATTCAACGTTTACATTATGGCATTTGACTGACGCTCTTATCCAGAGTGACTTTGTTTCATCACATAGGGAGGCCAAGGTGGTGTTAGGAGTCTTGCCCAAGGACTCTTATTGGTATAGTGTAGGGTGTTTACCCAGGTAGGGATTGAACCCCAGTCTACAGTGTAGAAGGCAGAGGTGTTAACCGCTACACTGACCAACCCCAAATTCAATATTTTAGAATGTTTATGTATCAGCATTGGCTTTAGAGGTGGCCAACATGATGATGATGATTTACTGTTGACATTATAAATTGTCACATTATGCTTTTTCTGAGATATTGCAGTACTTGGACACTGATCAGCTGCGTATTTCACTACAGCAGGAGCATAATAAGGCATAATAATAATTTTTAGATTTAAAGAGGCCAGGTGATGGTCAGGACCTGTAGCAGGGTCCAGCAGCATCGTTCCCAGAACACTTTACATTTTAACCTGAAATTCTGAGACTAAACCACAGGGGTAACTGCAGTTTAACAGCTATGCAACTACAATATATGGCCAAAAACTTTTCTAGGTATTTTGATGTAGGTGTTGTTTACCATGCCGAGGTCAAAAGGTCAGTGTGTATGAAATGTCACTTGTTTGGTCCTTGATAATTGCCACTTGTGATGTAGGTCATTTAGCTCTCACAGTGATTAGAGTTCCCAGAAATCAATGTGTTCTGCATCAGTTTCAGGGACAAACTAAATGAAAGCTGATTGTCTTGGTTGTTAACAATACATGTTGACCTTTTTTTGACCCACCATTCAAAAGCTGTTGAAGGAAATCTGAATATGCGCGTTTCACTGTTCACAAATCACTGCTTTCTCTTCACTTTTCAGTGCCGTCTTGGTAAAATCTGTGGGTATATCTGCTGGTTGACCAGTTGAGGACACAGTGGTCTCTAATAGTAACCATTAAACCAACTCCCATTAGAAAGCAAAACCATCAGGCTTTAATCGTAATGCTTCTGAAGGTCTTTTTTGAACAGGGCACAGCTGTACAGAAGCTCTTTTGTGATGTGGAACAAAACCTGCTTTTCTCCACTGCGATGCTACTTGACCCATGATAAAGCTACTGCCTCATTTCAGATCAGATAAGTTTAATGATTTGGCTGTTAAGGCTGCACACATTGCTGCAACTACTTCATTCTAAGCGGGTTACTGAATATGGACTCCATATCAGCGGGTGCTAAAAATATGTATGCATTGATACTCGGCCTGAAATAAACAGTATTGATGCACCCCTAATTAATAACGTGACTAAAAAACATTTGAGAACTGCAATTGGCCCAAATTCTCATAGCACACAGTGTTTACATGCACTTACTAATCAGATAACTGCACTCACTGTGATTGGACAGAGGTCTTATTTGCATATTGCATTCTTCAGTAAGACCAGTATCTCAGACTGTCACAATAACAAACACTATACGGCGCCTAATTCATGTGAAGAAATGCAGCAGCAGGCGGTGCTGAACTCCTGGGTGTTGCCGAATCTCAGAAGTGGGTTAAACACCAGACCAGACCAGACAGCAGAGCTAGACAGTGAGTTTTAATGGCCAGGGCTCTTCAGAAACACAACGAAGGAGAGACAGAAGCTGTGTGCACTCTAAACGCCTACACTTAATATGGAAACGTGCTATTAAATGCTATTCTGTGCCTTCATAAATCAGACTGCTTTAATAGAGGGGACCTTCACAGAAAATCCACTTAAAACGTGTCGAAGATGGAACAGTCATATTACATCATTACATCAAATATCAACAAGAAGTAGGACTGAAGTCCATTTCTGGATCAATAATAGCTGCATAAAAACGGCTGCCACGCAATGAATAGACTGACTCTTCGAGACGCTTCCAATACAGAGATACTGGTTTCTCCATGTATGCATAATAATCAGCACCCACAAGAAGAGAACTACAGCCTAGTGAAGGGAGCCAGGAGAACTGGAGGAACGTGGCTTTCCTCAGAAATACACTTACTGTTTTATGTACTTTATTCTTCCTTAAAGCAATATCTGGAAATAAAAGCTAAGTCGTATTAATAAAATAAAAGCAATAAAACGGTCTGAGTCTGCTGTAGCTGTGGGGTTTCTCATCTACATGATGAGGTTCTATGAATGAAACGGCAAAGAAAAAAGCAACATAAAAAAAAAAATAAATCTTGTATGAATTACGAAGTTTGCCATCCAGGATGTAAATGCAAGGCACCACAGGAGAGGAGAAGGACTCCAGGAAGAAGGGGTGGGACTTTTGTTTTAAAAAAAGGGGAAAATGTCAGTACAAAGTGAGGCTTCTCTTAAACAGTCTCACAGGAGAAAGGGGAAGGAAAGGAAGTCAGGGACTCGGGGGACTGATGGGAAGTGTAGTGCTGTCCAGGGTTTCTTTTCTGCTTTAAATGGGCTCCGGTTTGAGCTTCTCAGCCAGAAAGTCACTGACAAATTGCTCCACCACAGCCGGTGTGATCTCCTCCACATCTTTGACGTATTTGGCGCGGGCCGACATGTCCAGGATGGTCAGCAGTGGGGCTGCCTCTGGCAGGTTGGTGTAGTCTCGCAGAGAGTCGCTCATGTCATCCTGTGAGAACAGTGGAGAAACTCAAGTCAACAGCTGCGTAACACTGGAGATAACACCCACAATGCAAACAGACCAAAATCAAAAACAGGGCTGGCCACAGTTTAAAGATTTTGGAAACTGATAGAACAGTGATACTTTGAGAGCAATTTGGCAGGTCTGGATCAAGTTATTGGGCTCTGGGTACAGAGGTTTTGTGGGCATCTACCTGGATAACTTTTTTGGATAGGGAGTTTTTAACAATATTACCAGGTTACATGAGGGTTATGCAGCAATATGAAGGAAGCATGCTAACCGCACTGTTGAGCACATCACTGCTATTAGTGCAACATTTTAAAACCAATCGACATAAACCAACAGCAGAAGAGCACAGGTTAACATAAACCCAACACCCAGTGCAATAATCCATACTAAAGCGTGTCCCCTCTTGATAAGGAAAATACTGACCTCAATGAAAATGACAAAATTAAAAAATACAGACAGAAGAAAGCAGCAAACTTAACTCAAACCATCAGTTGTCCTAGGCTAAAGCATACTGCCACAGCAGGCTCCCCAGGTACCAACTACATATAGTTGGGCTCACCTCCACCCACAGTGTCGGCTCTGGAACCAAACTCCTGGATAGGGGTTGGTCCCTAGGTGAGAGGCGCCAGGCAGGTGTGGGATCGCCTCAATGCAAATTAAAATAGCAAAGAGGAAAACTCTGACTGTTGTGTGTGTTTATGCACCAAACAACAGGTCAGAGTATTCGGCCTTCTCTGAGCGAGTGGGCGGGGTTCTGGAAAGGGTCCCGCCTACAGACTCCATAGTTTTACTGGGAGACTTCAATGCTCACGTTGGCAATGACTGGGAGACCTGGAGAGGCGTGACTGGGAAGAACGGCCTGCCCGATCGAAACCCGAATGGTGAATTGTTATTGGACTTCTGTGCCAGGCATGGATTGTCCATAACAAACACCAAGTTCGAACACAAGGATGTTCATAAGTGTACATGGTACCAGAGCCACCTCTATTCACCTTGACCACCTTGGGTCAGAGGTGAAGAGAGGTGCTGAGCTGTCAACCGACCACCATGTGGTGGTGAGTTGGATCAGATGGCAGGGAAGACTGATGGTCAGACCCGGTAGGCCCAAGCGAATAGTGAGGGTATGCTGGGAACGACTGTCGGAGGCCCCTGTTCAGAAGGATTCGTGTCCCGGAGGAATGAAGGAATGAATGAAGGAATGAATGAAGGAATGAATGAAGGAATGAATGAAGGAAGCCTTTGTCACATAGAAGTAGAGGACATGGAGTCTGAATGGACCCTGTTCAAAACCTCCATTGTGGAAGCTGCCAGGCGTAGGGACTGGTTTGCCCGAAGGACTCCCGATTCAGCAGAGATGTACAGAGAGGCAAAAAAGGTGGCTGCCACAACAGTGGCAGAAGCAAAATCAAGAGCGTGTGAGGAGTTTGGTGAGACCGCGGAAAAAGACTTTCGTTCTGCCTCAAGGAGGTTCTGGACAACTGTCCGGCGACTCAGGAGCGGTCAGAGTGGCTGTGCCCAAGCTGTGTTCAACAAGGGTGGAGAAACTCTGACTTCGAATGAGGATACTGTCGGTCGGTGGAAGGAGCACTTTGAGGAACTGCTTAATCCAGGAAACGTGCCTCCCTCATGGGAGTCAGGGCCACAGGCTTCTTTTGTGTCAAGTTCCATTTCCCTGGTGGAGGTCAGTGAGGTAGTTGGTAAGCTCTTCAGTGACAAGGCACCGTGGATGGATGAGATTCGTCCGGAGATGCTTAAGGCTCTGGATATTGTGGGGCAACTTTGTAATTATTGTTCTTTCTTAAATGAAGACTAACAGAAAATTAAAATAATACTCATAATAAAATGTCAAGCTGTGACGCCTCGTTTAAACGCAGTCTTTATATTTATGTGCTAAGCACACCAAGTCATCTGACCACACGGACTTGTGATGGACATTCGCCTCCTTTTTTGGACCGACTTTCAGAAGTTAGCGAGTGTGCTTTGATGAGCGACAATCAAAGCTAACTTTGATGCATGGAATTTTGTGCATGAAAGACTCAGTGGCGAGCCAGTGCACACAGGGTACAGTGCTATCTCTCATTAGAGGCAGTGTGGTGGTGAGGAGGCAGGTTTCTTTGTTCTCTCTGCCCCCAGCAGCGCTGCTCGCCCATCCGGCTGAGCCTTGGGCTCTAGAGAGGCAGGGGGCAGCCAGGAGGGGGTACAAAAACACTGCTCCCCTCTGAGCGGGATCTGAGCAGCTACAGAGCAGAGAAAAGCGATGAAGCACTGAGAGTGAGTGCCAGGCGGAACGATGGGTGTCTGTGTGGTAAAACGGTGCATGAAGAAGCTTTTATTGCATTCTGTCTACTTATGTTTTTTGCAGTTTTATTAATTTTTACATGGCCATTTTCCAACCTCTCCTTATCCCTTAGAAATAAACAGGCTATTTTTGCTACAATGCCTTTGAGACTGATATGTAAAGGAGCTCTCTTCTGACTGGATTCATCGTGATGCACCTCATGATGACTTCACAACTATCATGAATTTAAAACAGGTCGATTCTGCAGCTTAGTTTCCATATGAGGCATGTAGACTGGGGAGCAGAGAGAACCGTTCTGAAGTTGAAAAATCAAGAAAGTTCATATGCAAAAGAAATTAATAGTCAAATTAATTGTCCTAATCCACCTTCATCTTCCTCATGGTTAAAAAAAATATATATATATTCTCTCTTTCCTGAAAAAATGCATCCACTGCATACAAATATACAGTGGAAATTGCACTTCCTTTTATTTTCAATAAGGAGTAGCAAAAGAACGTGAGGGACTGTAGGATAGCAAGCTGCAAGAACTTGCCAAGCAGCCCAAGAAAAAAAAACGTTGAGCTGGTTTTGGAACCATTTCCTATATAGTTCCGCCTGAAGGAAGGCTTTTGAATGAAAGTATGGAACTCCTCATGCTTTGCGCAGCTGCCACAACCCTCTTCTTTCTCAGATGCATGATGCAGCTTATTCAGAGCGCTTATTCTCTGGAGTTGTAGTGCCGTGTTACACGTGCAGTTTTGAACAGGAATGAATATCACTGGTGGCTGCTGTTTAAAAAAACAACATCAGAGGAACATTTTGGCTACACCGCTCTATTATACATCTCAGAAATACAACCCCAAGTTGGGACACTATGCAAAACGTAAATAGAAACAAAATGCTATGAAGTGCAAATCATTTAAACCCCATATTTCATTGGGAATGTTACAAAGACGACATATCAAATGTTGAAACTGACCAATTTTATCGTTTTTTGAGAAATACATGGCCAATTTGAATTTAATGCCAACAACATGTTCCAAAAAAGTTGGGACAGGGTAAAAGGCTGGTATAATTGCGTAATGCAAAAAACAAAAAAACACGGGTATAAATAAAGCATCCAAGAGAGGCGGAGTCTTTTAGAAGTATAGATGATGAGGGTTCACCACTCAGTGAAAGACTATGCAAGCAAATTAAAACAAACATGATTCTGTAGTGGAAATCACTGCATGGGCTCAGGAACACCTCTGAAAACCACTGTCTGTGAACACAGTTCATCACTGCTTCCACCAATGCAAGTTAAAGCTCTAAAACGCCAAGAAGGAGCTAGATATAAACAGGATCCAGAAACGCTGCCACCTTCTCTGGGCCTGAGCTAATTTAAATTGGACTGAGGGGAAGTGGAAAAGTGTCCTGTGGTCCGACGGATCAACATTTGAAATTCTTTTTGGAAATCGTGTCCTCCGGGCTGAAGACCACTCAGCTTGTTATCAGTGTGCAGTTCAAAAGCCAGTATTCATGACGAGATAGGAGTGCATTAGTACATGGGTGACATGCACATCTGTGAAGGCACCATTAATGCATTAATGCTGAATGATACATACATGTTTTGGCAACCTAAGCTGCCATTCAGAGGACATCTTTTTTTCAGGGAAGGACTTGCTTATTTCAGCCAGACAATGCTAAACCACATTCTGCACGTATTACAGCGGGACTGGCCAGCCTGCAGTCCAGACCCGTCACCACTGAAAACATCTGGTGCATCATGAAATGAAAAATACAGCAAAGGAGACCCCGAACTATTGAGCAGCTGAAAACCTGCATCAAACAAGAACAGGAAAGCTTTTCACTGTCAAAGCTGCAGTTCCCAAATGCTTAGAGTGTTATTAGCAGAGGTGATGAAACACAGTGGTAAACATGCCTCATCCCAGCTGTTTGGAATGGGTGGTGATTTCATACCTGACTGGTTCTTTCACATCCTGCCTTGCCCCCTCAAGTGTCTCACATTAACCTCTTATTCTCCAGGATATATTTTGTTTGGTCCAGCTGAATGTAAATGACCAAATTATAAGGCATATTATTCAGTAACTGCATAAAATAAATATAAATTTATATTTTATTTACTTTTAACGCTCCCTTCAAATTAACAGAGGATGTGTTTTATGATCATACACACATTACTATATGCTTACAATTTACTGCTGAAAGCCAAAAATCTTAGATGCTCTTTGTATTATTTTATAAAATTTTTTACAGAGTTCATCACTGAAGAGACTCCACGTGTTTATAGTTTATAGCCCAAATGGGTCGACTTTTAGTAGACAAAAATCTATTTGACTGGAAAGAAGACGGTTACAGCTCTCATATGACACCCACCTTTGAATGTAGCTTATGAAATATGAAAGTTGTGAATAAGTGTGTTTTGGAACTACCGGTGGTCTCAAGGAGTGGAAGAGGTTAAAGGGGAAAACTAAATTTTCCTCCCTGTTTGGAAATAAAAGAATTTGTTGTACTTTGTAAACATTGTTAAAGTTCGGAAACACACCATTCACTCCATAGTCCATACATGGAAACTTAAGCTGCAACAACAGCCCTCTGAATCCAATATTTTTTTCTCAAAAGTCAACACATTTACATATATTCGCTCATTCAGCCTGTAACAATTTAGCCCCGCCCATTCATTTTGAATGAGGCGCAATACAGGGCAGCCAATCAGAACAAAGCTCATTTACACAAAGGGCCTGTTTGGTTCTAAGGGATGAAGAGATGCTGGAAAATGGTCATGGAAAAGTAAAAATGCATCAGGACCTCATCTCTTAAAACAACTGCATGCAATAAATGAGTGTTAAACAATCCTTGTTTTTAGATGGCAAGTTGGAAGAGCCAATCAGGTCTCTTCGCATATTAGGAGGTTCAGGCCCACAACTGAATCCATGATTGATTTTATGACCAGTGACAACAAACAAATGAATCCATTTTCAAATTAATAATCATTTACATTTTTGTCAGTGCAGACAATGACGTGGAGGCCCTGAGCTACAGCAGGCGCCAGCCCTGATTAGAAGTATTTATATTTATTTTAAAAAAAAATGAAAAAGATGCTTGGATGATTCACAGAGGGGGAGGGATAAACACACAACGAGGCAGAGAGAAAAACCAGCTCACTCCCTGCGTTTGTCTTCTACAGCTCTTTTCCTCCAGACCTGCTTCGACCTTTCTGCTCTTAAGACTCAGAACTAGCACTGTAATCCCCGTCAGGAGAAGCCTGTCAGAACTCCGCAATACACACAAATCCCATCGGGACGTAGCATCAGTTATAAAAGAAGAACAGTATATATTCACAGTTTGGCAGTGGTGTTTATGGAAACTGCACAAGTCCAGCTTCCTCTCCTTGAGGAATATACCTCATGCTTGATAGAAAGATGGGCTTCCTTTTCCTGTCTCGACCACGCTTAGGTCCATCAGCCCATGTCTCACTTTCACATGGTATGATGATCCTATTTCCCCCCTCATGTAATCCTGCTGAATGAGAGAGGCTTGGACTGGACACTTTCATATGGAAAGCATTACTTTGCAATCAGAAGATATGAATTAGTGTCCACTAGGTGGCAGTACATTAAAGGCCTGCTTCAGAAAACACAATCGCAGCCTGTCCATTCCAGCTCTGACTTCATTCCAGTGAAACTATGAGCTATTCCATGCAACGGTAAATGCATTAAACCGCACAATCAGATCTCAGCTCTCTAAAAGAACTGCCTCACTGCTTTTGCTACCTAAAAAGGACAAGAGCGGCCGGCACGGAGTCGGTGACCTTACAAAACTGCTTACAGATGAAATCGACGCAGCAACAACAGGGCAGCAGATTCATTGCTGACCTCTAACTTTCATAGGGAAAACAAATGGTGATAAGTGCTGACCTACGAGGTCAGATAAAACGGTTGACTTTTAGACTAGAAACATTAATTAGAAACATCACTAGCGGAAAACTTCGAGGATACTGTGGCAGTGTTGATTATGTATTTCCTGTGATGCAGTACAGGCAAAAAAACTGCATCAGGCAGGGGGTAAGGCATGATATTACTCATAATCACTTCCTTTTTCCACCATCCAGATGGATGTTATTGTCCACTCGGAGGCTGTGAGACAAAAGCACCGGAGGCTGAAGCCGTAGAAAACGTTTTCTCTCCGTTCCCGAAGAAAAACACACACAAGTCGTATGAAAGCCTCTGCCAGAGAGATCTTGGCCTGATAGAAGCCAGAGGAGCTGCGGCCCAGGGGAAGAGAAATGGAATCTGTCGCTGTCGTTCTTCCAGCCTCTCTGATAGGAGGAGATTACATCTCTAGGGCTGCCTGGCTCTCCACGTGAAGCCATACATCTTCTCTTTATGCGGCTGCTGAGCATGAGTAAACTGCTTTTCACACACATGCGGCGTGCACCCACCCACCCTGTTGCGCTGAGAAACCAAAGGGGGGGGACCTGCGGCTGCCTCCAGTCTCAGAGAGAGATAAGAACCTGCGTGTTTGCCGTATCACGCCAGCCACACAATGCCGAGGTTTATTCAGCTCACTGTGGCACTGTAGTCTTCCACGCTTTCTAGCCATCTGATAAGACAAACAGAGACCAGATCCCACCCCTCCAAAACACACACACACCCAATTCTGCGCAGATGCTTTCCGGCTACGTTTGACTTATTAGTTGATGAAAGAAAATTCAGCATTGTTGTTTACAGTTACATCATGTAGAGGTTCTTTAAAAGGGAAATGCCACAGAATTTTCAAAAAATCTGCAGAATTCATTTAGACGTAAACAAAGTCAATCAAAATGGTTTGATGGGAGACGGCTCACTGCAGAACCAGGGAACAACAGGAACCAGGGGTGGTGACGTTTACAACACCAAAAAAAAGTGAGCATGTGAGTTTTTAAATGAAATGTTGATAAAGGTGAAATAACAAAATCTGAATGAGATTATTCTTTGGGGACTCAACGTCTCAACCATGAATGTATTACACAGAAAAATATTGTATGCCAAAATTTAACGATCATGAAATGATGTCTCGGGCATCAGGCAGTGCGTTCATAACCCTTTAATGTAATAACTTTGTGATGTAACTGGATGTCTGGTTCCTATCGGCCCCACTGTGAATTGCTCTGACTTTCAAGTTGAGTTGCTCTATAAACGTTCACATCAAACCGCTCCAAATGAAATCTGTGGAATTCCCCCTGTTTAATGGTCCAACACGCGTACAAAACTGGTTCTTTAACGAATCATACACTGAAACATTCTTTGAAACTAGTCGCTACAGGATGTAAACTGAATGTAAATGTACTTTATTACGTAACTATCAAATGATATAATTACATTTAAAAAGCATCATGACAGCAGTTTTCCTCTTGAAAGAGCAAAATATCTTCAAATATCTTCAAAGAAATACCAGAAGAAGAATTAGGGGTTTCTCTGGTGGGGTAACTGAGTTGCTTTTGATCTCTGTAAGCTGACCACACATACATACACAAACACACCCGCTCTGGTGTCTCACTAACCCCGACACGCAGCAGCTGGTCGGTCCCCAGAGGGCTCCAGTGCCCAGTCCCCACTCTGTATCCTCTCAGTACCCTTTACTCCGAGACTGACCAGAACACTGGCCTGAGAATGCACATTTTGGGTGCTCACTAAATAAACTCGTCATAGCAGACTCTTCCAGAAAACTGAATGTGAAATATAAAATTTAAAGATATAAAACAAATATTTACTTAATTAAACATGAGACCCAAAACTTAATTGGAATTTTTACACACTGTGTCTCTGAAAACCTTAAATCTGGAACAAAAGTTGCTAAGCTGCACTGTTCAAAGTATTTTCACTGTAAAAGTTCTGCAAAGCTTAGTCAACACTGCTTTCCTCATTAAAAAAAGTTCTATGCTTGTAAATAAACCATATAAATACTGTATTTTAACATTGTTAGTTTACAGAAATAGAACGTTAACTCATAAAAACGAACGATCACCTTTACCATCTTTTTTATCTTAATGGCTTTTAGTTATTTTTATGGTAAAATACTGTAGGTCAGAATGAGTAGATGACCTAGAGAAACTGTGATTACAGTAAAAGACAGTATTTTAACTAAATTTAATGACTAATTTTACAGTTTTTAAATCATCATTGAGAAAATGTTTTATTGTTAATTAAGAGGTTTTGTCTGGCACTCTGCTGGCTGACTTCATCATATTTGAGACCCCCCGCCCCCCACCCCCCCCCCCCCCCACCCCCACAAAGATTCGGTAAAAATCATTAGCCTTGGAGGCTTTTAAATGCTCGTCATGCAAATGCATAAAAATGCTGAAACACTAACGATTGTCTAAAAATGCCTAAATACTTGCAGACCGCAAACATTCAAAAGACAACGTTAGATAAAACTAACCGATTATAGGCTATTAAAGACAATGGGCAATGGACCAAAGTCCACCTAATGCTTGGTCCTAAACTCCAACATGCTGTGCATCTGTGCATTTGAATGGAAAATCTACATTTAATTAAAAACAGTGCTGAGAGGGAACAGTTCTCTGTTAAAGTCAGAGAGTCAGAGTGAGATAAAGGGGGTGCTGGTGTCGTAATGTGAGGGCCGAGGCCTACAGTGTGTGTGTGTGTGTGTGTGTGTGTGTGTGTGTGTGCGCAGCTGGTGTTGGTTTACAGTAAGTGTAGAGCAGAGCGACTGTATAGCCGATGGTGGGGGTGTGGTGAAGCTTCAGACAGACACATGGAGCGCAGACAGAAACATATACACTCATCTGAAATACAAACCATAAGAACAACCACATATATCATACTGACCGGGGAGGGGGTGGGGGGGGGGGGGTGTTGTTCATATTAAGTATCTAGAAGCCTAATGGAGCAAGCAGAGAAATTATATTAAAAGTGCTAAACTAATCAATTCCACACGTGTGTTTATAAGAAGAGGAGATATTTCTATGATTTATCTATTTCTAGATATTTCTATGATTTAAAATGAATGAAAAGCAAATTTTGGTCTTTCACATTTATGCTGTGTTTGTCATCAAAGCAAACAGAAAAGGGTATTAACAGGTAGCTTATTACCAGTACAGTAGCAGCCCCTACTCTTCTGAGAATGCTTTACACTGGATGTTGTGACATGAGGATTTTGTGAGGATCTGACTGCATTCAGCGACAGGAGCATTAGCAAAATCAGACAATGCTGTTGGATAAATAGGTCTGGATCACAAAAGCCACCCCAACTCACTCCAAAGGTTTAGCGTGGCATCTCATCACTCCTAAGAACACAGTTCTTTGTACCCCTTCAGCTGATACGTGGTATTGGGCATGGTGAGCTTAGACTCAAGTGCAGCTGCTCTAAAGCATCCCATTCTATTGGCAATGCTTTCCTATGGAGAGTATACAAGCTGTGTACGGCGTTGACAGTGGATGCATCTTAAAGCCTCTGTCAACATGCCTTCCGACGCTTATACTTTTGTTTAAATAGTAATAATACAGAATAATACAGTGTTTTCCAGTGTTATATTCAAATTTATATCAATTCAGTAGAATTTAAGATTTTACGATTTAATAGATAACTGATAAACGCTCAAATAATTCCAAACTTCTACCTGCTGTTAACTGTGTGGGGGTGTCAGAATGCAAAATGATTGACTGCAGCATCTCTCAGGCAACAAAACATCCGCCAGTCACAGTGTTGGTTGGTTAGTGTAGTGGTTAACACCTCTGCCTTCTACGCTGTAGACTGGGGTTCAGTGCCCCGCCTGGGTAAACACCCTACACTACACCAATAAGAGTCCTTGGGCAAGACTCCTAACACCGCCTTCACCCACCTGTGTAAATTGATCAAATTGTAAGTCGCTCTGGATAAGAGCTTCAGCCAAATGCTGTAAAAAAGTCAAATGTAGTGAGCAACACTGTCAATTAGTGCAGTTAAGCCTTTTGTGTTTGAGGCCTTATGGCTGGTAGATTACACACATTGTGCCTGATATCGAAGAGCTCTGCTCTGATGTTAAATCCATAGCCTGTAGCTAGTGAACTGCTGGACCGTCACAGAAGCTCTCGCGATGAGCTGCCACAGTCATCTGCAGACACTGTGGAGACATTTCTTGTGTACTATATTGTTCACCATGCCTGTAAAGTGCAATTGTGGGGAAACATTCTGAGTCTTGAGCCTCTTGGTGGGGGAGAAGCCTATCAGCATTTTTTCCCACAGTTAAGGTGGCGCTATTGCGCTCTCCTGAATGAAGTTAATTGCTTATAGTAGGATCCAGCAACAAGTGGCTAATGCATGTAGACAGCGCTGTCTAGCTACTCTACAAACAATGATGTGATAAACCTTCAGAATAAGCACCATTAACTACTGCAGAAAAGCTTAGATAACCAATTGTTTTGAAGAGGGCAGTGGGAGAGCAGTCACAGGAGTGAGCTGATGTACACGTATTACTAACTGTGATGGGTACTGTGGTGGATCTCATTTCCAGAAGACGTCACCTGAGCCAAATTCAGTCCCACTAAACTCAAATCAAACAAAAGAAAACAGCAGAAGCAAACAGAAAAGGCCATTTCCAGCCGTTCATAGCAAAACCAGTGGTGGTTGGTGTAGTGCAGTGGTTGGGTTGGTTGGGTTGGTGTAGTGTAGTGGTGTTAACCTTCTACGCTGTAGACCTGGGGTTCAATCCCCCACCATGGTAAGCGCCCTACACTATACCAATAAGGGTCCTTGGACAAGACTCCTAACACCTACCTATGTAAAATGATCTAACTAAGTCGCTCTGGATAAGAGCGTCAGCCAAATGCCGTAAATGCAAAACATCACAAGAACTATAGATAATCAAGTAAAATGATGACGATGAGTAGACAAGGGCTTTAAAGCGGCTGAATTCACTAATGGGGAGGACTGGACATAGAGCCTATGTACTACTGTCAACAACTACCCTGCTACTCCACAACAATGATCTTGCATTATTTCCAAAAGTGGATGGGACCTGTTCCCCCACGATATGTATAATGCACCAATGTTTTCGTTCAAGTGACTGGGCTTCATTTCTGAAGTCAAAATCTTGGCTTTGGAATCAAAATTGTACTGAGCTTAAAAACGTTCATCGATCCACACGTACAAAACTCTGAGAGCAGCGAGAAGAAACAGTGCGGCAGAGGGGCAGCTAATCAGGCCATTTCACCTCCTGCTGCTGACTCTGAGCTGTGCTGCACCCAGGAGGAGAAAACGAGAGATAAGAGAACATTGGGCTTCCTCTCTCAGAGAGAGAGCGACGACTGGGGAGAGAGAGGAGACCGAGGGAGACTCGGCTGTTCTTCAGGAGAGGCAGAGCAATCTGCTGTCTGTGTGTTTTCCAGGGCAGACTCTGATTCTCTTGATGTTTATGGTGGTAAGTGTAGACAAGCCTCCTAACAGATTATGTTACAAGTTACAAGAACAGATGGCGCATCGCACCTGTACAAAAACAGCGTTGCTGCTGTGGCGATTAGTCAAAAAGCGTCGAGGACGTTGATTATGGAAAAAAAAGTCGACGTGTTTTGTTTTTTATTGGTGACATTCTTTACTTAAGTAATGCTCAGAAAACATACATGGATTTAAAATGTACCTTCTCAATGAACCAGCAGTGATCAGCTGGCGATTTGCCTATTTTAGATTCTCTGGTCTTAATGTTTATATAACTTTATCTTTTTCACAAAGTATTCTGGAATCTTTGGAAGGCTCTGTATGGTTTGTTATTGTTCAGTTAACTTGATAAGATTAGATATCACTTTATTTGTACAGTCCACTTTAGATGCGTTTTAGATACTAAATTGACCCTAATTTAATAATCTAAACCTGGCTATAATCCTAATCCTAATCTTAAACAACCCAAAATCTAAACCCAACCCTCACCCTCCAAATCTCATCCTTAACCCCACCAGAAGCAACTGAGTTTCAACAGACAGCTTGTAAACAATTTGAACATCTACAGATAATCTCTAGGGGGTGTTTCTATAGCTCGGCGCTGGAACTACAAGGTTAATATAGCTGACAAACTAGAATAGTGTTGAATATCCATCTCTCTGTCCACCTCTGGGTCTTCATTACAGTCGCACAGACCTGTCGCTGTAGTTCAGAGGACAGCAAGACTGAGGGCTGTGTAGCTGAACAGTTTTACCCAAGTGAAGCGATTTGAGGTTTAGGTCATTTTTACAGTTCACAGCAAGATAAACTTTGCCCTAAACTACATCAATAGGTCTGCACGATCTCACTCAAGACCTGGATGTGTTTGACTTCTAGTGTTTGTTAGCAATGTTGGCCTCATAGCTCCAAAATTTGGATTCCAAACATGTCTTGGCTGATCGACGACACGCTGGGTAAGTTGAAAACGCTGTACTTTTTTTTTTTTCGTCAAACGCTTCCTTTAATAATCAATAGCGACAGCTCTAAATGCAATACATTAAAGAGAAGAACAGAACGCGATGCGATTCCTGTTGTTTTGTTGCACCAAAAAAAAAAATATAGCTGCTATGATGATGGTGGCAAAATTTAGAGGAAGTGAAGAAGGCATAATACTTCGATTAGTCAATGAGTCAAATAAGAGTTGACAGTTATGTGGTATCTAGAAATAACCTTAGAATACAGATTAACTCCTATTATCAATGAACTGTTGATAATATTGACTATTGGACTAAAATAGTGGCAATCAAACTTGTAAGTGAAAGTGAACACACACAGGCACACAGCCAGACTAACACACACACACACACACACACACACACACACACACACACACACACACACACACACCTCTCCAGCCACAAAAAACAGCAGCGGGGTTTCCTCGTCCTTGGCCTTGTACTTGGCCATGATCTTCTCTGCGATTGGCTGGATCAGCTCCTTGGCTGGCTCCAACTCACCCTCCTCCTCTGCGTCTGAAAGAGAGAGAGAGAGCAAAGACTGCGTGAGGGAGAGGAAAAAGAGAAAGAAAGAAAGACAGAACAAAAGAAAGAAAGAAAAAGGGAAGAGTGCAGAAAAAGACAGAAGAGTGGAGAGGGTTAGAGATGTGGAGGAGCAGGGATGACATGAGCCATCATGTTCATCAGCAGATAAGTGAGGAAGAGCAGAGAAAGAACTGAATGAGGGCAACACGATAGATGACTGGATGGATGGATAAGAATGGATGAAGGAGAGAAAACAGACAACAGAAAACAGGAGAGAAGAGCAGATGGCCTCAGAATGCCGGTCTGATGTAATCTCTCAGGAGCATGAGCTAAAACAAAGACCTCATCTTACTCTTACTTCACTCTGCCTCACAGGAGTGAGATGACAACCTCCCTCCTGAACGCAACACACACTCAGGTTTGTTTTAATATCCTGTCAGGACATGGGGGCACACATTGTGTGTGTGTGTCTTGGAAGTTGGTTGCATTCATTCAAGTATGTTGAGTTCCCTGTTTTATTTGCAAATTTTGCACATTTGGCTTCTTTTGTGGCTGCTTCATTTTCTCAGTAAAGACTTCTTGACAGCTTCACCTCCTTTCAGACAGACACAGTGTTGTGCTGTCTTCTTTCAGTGGGAGGATGGACAGAAACAGCTGTGGGTTTTTCAGCTCTGAAGTAAAAGTGGAGCTTGATTTTCTCCTCCCTCTCAAAGATGAAAGATTTATGTACTGTTGATCTGATAGTGACAGTTTTGGTGGTCTGCCAGGACTCTCAGGCGTCCCATTTTCCCTGCATCTTTTTATATGTTTTCAAGCTTCCTTGTGCAGTGAATCATCTTCTATTTAAGCCCCTTATGAATTTAAAATAAACTTTTACTTAGTAAGTGCTTGCCTGAAATTATTAAATGGAATTATCTCTGACTTCTGCACAGTCTATTATGTGTAATAATAATAATAATAAATTGTCACAGAAATGTACAAAAACAAACGACACGTACATGCAAATGCACACACTGAGCGCTCACCTACGAACAGTACGAGGCAGGGCCCCTCATGAAGCTGCACTGCATTGGACTCGCTGAGCTCCAGGACGGGCCTTGGGTGCCATGGAAACAGCCGACACTCTGGGTCATTCAGCACCTCCACCCGGCCCTGCCGTGTGATCATGTGACCCTCTGTGTCCAGCAGGATCAGTGTGGGGATGCCTGTAGAGCGTATACACGCACACAAGATAATACAGAGCGA
>NC_051227.1:39447321-39457321 GCF_015220715.1 Pygocentrus nattereri | reverse complement strand
CCACATTTAGGTGAGGTTTGGATCAGGTTCGGACAGAGCTTGGATCGAGTTCGGATCGAGTTCAGACTGAGAATGCTATCTAAATGTTACCAGACGGACTTGGATAAGTCATTGCTTAAACTGATTTTCCCGGCCTCTGACCAGTCAACAGTGACCCCACAAAATCTTCTGCCAACATGTAACAGCAGCACCGGCAGGCATCACAGCTGAGGGAACAAGCAGAATAGCCCTTTGATGCAGACACTGATAACAACTGTCCATTTGTGCTGCGGCTCAAGTTTCCCCAAGGCAGGGCAAGAATCTTACAAAGAACATGCACACAAGCGGATTTCAGCTCACGAAGGAAAACCACTTTCAGTTTACATTCTTTTTAACAACATCCCGACATTTTTAATGTGCATGTGTGTGTGTGTGTGTGTGTGTTTTGCATCACAAGAGTGTGAATGTGTCTCTTACCTGTCTGCACTCACAAATACAATCTCAAACTTGTGTCCTGATTCCTTCACTTTGCGGTAGGACTCCACCAGCACTCGGGTCAGACTACGGCATGGAGGACACTGTGTGGACACACACACACACACACACACACACACACACACACACACAAAATCATTACATCAGCACAAACAGTAGGCCAGTGAGATCAGCCTTGCCCTGAGATGCCTGAAGTGTTCTCTATATTTACTGCGCCTCTTCCTCCAGTGTAACCACAAAAAAGCCTGAGGAGAAATATGACTTCCTTTGCTCTCAGAGCTTTACAGAGCTGAGTGCACAGACAAGCCAACCCTCTACACTCACTACAATACACTCCTATCCTCCGGAGGGCCTGAGCCTGACGCTGGAGTTCCTGTCCTCCATGTCACTCCCTCTTCTTCTAATCCTTTAAAGTCTCCCACCATGCAAAAGTTTAGACACCCTGGTCAAATTTCATGTTTTATTGATTTTGAAGTGTAACTAAGTCAAAACATTCTCTACAAAGGACGCACCTATGTACATTTTAATACATAATTAGTATTTAACATATGGCCTGTGCAAAAAAAAAGTTTTAACATTTTATATTTCATGTTGTAGGTTTTTTTCTGATAAGTTCTGATAAAATGTCCATTTAAGTGCGTTACCTGTAGAAGATGCGTTACCTTATTTATTTTCACTTAGAAAATCAACTTGTAATTTGACCAAGGACGGTTAAACCTCTGTCTGGCTCCATGCCTTCCTATACTTTGTTTACTTATTCCTCACTTGAAGCACACTGAAACACAAAGTTCATTTTTCCAGCCCGTACTCTGCAGGAAAGCGCAGAATATGGACTGCAAGTTCAGAATTTGCACAGAATTTCTACAGAATTTCGCTGCTTGTTTGTGGAAGATGTTTTTCTGTGGTTTTATCTTAGCCGCTCTCAAACATCCATGAGTCATCTCTCAACATTATAGCACAGATTTTATGATGTTTATCAGGCAGGGATCTAAAGATCTTCACCTCTTTTTGTCTCTCTATCCCGGCTACAGAGCTGTTTGCTTTATTTAATCAGGTTGTGGCGAGTACTCTGGCTTTCTGTTTTTCAGTAATGTCGACACGAGTACAACAGATGGATGCCGTCAGTAACTTCAGCCGCCCTACAGCACGCTGCAGCGTAGACCACGAAGTTTAGAGATGTTAAAAACAGCCGACCACCACACAGAGGAAGTTTCTGAAGGAGCTGTTGAGCGTAAAAATCAACCAGATGTTTTTGCTATTGATGTTTAGCAACAGTCACTACAAAAGAACATGGAGGGCGGGCTGTCCTCATTAACTCGTCAACTTATTGTTATGTGTGCAGTCTTGTTTTGACAAAGAAAGGATCTTTTACATTATTGCATAACTGTGGTCATTAAACAGGAGGAAAAAGTCAGAAATGCCACACTGGACCTGGATAGAAGGCAAACGTGTGAATGGAACAGTAATTCACTGTGCACTACAGACGTGTAAGGGTTAAGTGAAAATCTGCCTTCCCCTCCACACACACAAACAAACAGAAAGATAAAAGAAGACAAGCTCCCTGCTCGCCTGCCTGGGGTTATCTCAGGTCCTTTTCATGGGGGGGAAAAAAGGAAAAGGGCACTGTGGGAAAACTGACACCGACACTTCGGTGTTTATTATGTAAGTTTAATAGAGGATCTGTTATACACGAGTTCCACTGAGAGACGAAATGACACATTAATAAGGGCTGGTGGGGCTTTAAGTCTGGAGGCAGCATGCATGATTCAGTAGCTCATCTGCTCCTCTCACACGCTCAACAAGCGGAGAAATCAAAGAGGACAATAGTTTGGGTAAAACGCACCATCAGCCAAGACGTGTTTGGTGTCTAAAGTTGTGCACTAAAGATACGAGGCTAATACAGCTAAGAACTGATGGAAGACAACAGCACCATGCAGACTGTAGGCCTGAACCATCACACTCCTGCCTGAGTTGTTATGGAATCTCAGAAGGACTGGCTTATGTGGTTTCTGACGTATGGACACAAACATGAGGCTTTACTGATGGCTGCTACTGTTTTTCACCAAGTAAGATATGATGACTAAAGTACTGTAGCTTCATCATCAAACCGCCCACAAGGCTGTATAATCAATTTGGTAGTTTGTTCCCTTTTTTTTTTACAGCTAACGAGAGATGCACCTAAACTCCATTTAAACAAATAAGTAATTAGAACAGAGACTGAACACAGAACTGTTCTTGCCAATGTGGGGTCGCCCTGCGCAACCCAATCCACTAACCAACAGAGTCGTATCACACAGTTATGGGATGGAACGTTGGGGCACCCCTGGCCAAATAACAACCTCTTCAGCAAACAGTAACTGGAGAATGTGCCAAGGTCTGAATACACTTGCAAACACTTGTTGTAGCGGGCACCAGGAGCCTTTCTATTCCTGCTTTAGGAATTTTCACCTACGGTTCCTTACAGCAAAATTCCTGGGCCATCTTGCATGCACGGTCTTTAAGATCGACCCAAAGAAGTCCGTTCACTTTGAGGGTCCGTCCAAAAGCTTCTGTTTGCATTTCTTTAAGTAGTTCATGGTGGGTTTTGATTTGGGCATGTTTTGGATCTTTGCCCTTTTGTAGAACCCAGCCTCTTTCCGGCTTCAGTTTCTTGACCGACTGCATCACATTTGCTTTCAGAATTTCCAGATATTTAGTGGAATCTATTGTTCCATCTACTTATGTACTGATTTCTGTGAAACGCTGCTACACAACCCCAAAACATAACAGATCCACTCCATGCTTAGCATTTTTTTTCTTCAAAATGCCTCTGACTAGTGTGTGTGTGTGTGTGTGTGTGTGTGTGTGTGTGAGAATTGCTAACAGTTAACATTTAAAGCTATTGGGCATCAACATTTGCAGAGTTTTGTAACAGCTTGCTACTAAGGTTGTTTTTACTCCTTTATCACTTCTAAATTCAAGTCTATGCCAGAAAAAACAGCGTCAGGAAACGTACGCGATGTGGTCTAATGCGAGTGTGTATTCTCGAGCCTTTCACTCCAGCGAAAATTAAACGAAGCAAACTTCACACATCTTGGCTGATCCTCTACCTTTGAGACAAGAGGGGAAACTATATAAACCCTATGGTTTGAACAGTGACTCCATATAGAGTGAGTGAGTGACAGGGCTCTCTGACATTTCTCCTCCACTGAACTTCTAGTTGTTTGACCTGCAGTCAACATGAAGAGACGTGCTCTCAGAAGGACCTTCAAAAACATACACACTTACCCAGTGTGCAGAAAAGTACACCCCCACATAGGAGCCCTCCAGGGTGCTGCTGTCTGTTGTCTGCCTGTTGTTTCGGAGCAGGGGTCCGGCCACGACCTCCGCAAACGGCTTCGGACCCCAGGGAAACTCTAAACCTGAGAGAGAGAGAGAGCGCGTGAGATAGAGAGACAGAGACAGACGGACAGAGAGAGAGAGAGAGAGAGCGAGAGCGAGAGAGAGAGCGAGAGAGAGAGCGCGAGAGCGAGAGACAGAGAGAGCGAGAGAGCGAGAGCGAGAGAGAGCGAGAGCGAGAGCGAGAGAGAGAGAGCGAGAGAGAGCGAGAGAGAGCGAGAGAGAGACAGAGAGAGCGCCAGAGCGAGCGCCAGAGCGAGAGTGAGAGAGAGAGCGCGTGAGAGAGAAACAAAAAAAGAAAAACAGCAAGAGAGAAAGATCAGAAAAGCAGTATGAGAGAGAAAAAACACAGAAGCAAAGAGCGAGAGAGACAGAGAGAGAGAGAGAGAGCGCGAGAGAGCGAGAGAGCAAGTTACTTCACCATCACAGAGCACAGAGCGCTATAATGAACACGAGTATGCCGTCTGATTTTTTCATCCATATATTTCTAATTAGAACAAACTGCATGTGTTGGTCTCTGCATTCAATTTACACTTGCAAATGGAAAAGAGCAGCAACAAATTCAAACAGCAGCTGATGCGAAACGTGCTTGTAATTCCAGCTGAACAGTTCCACTTTGCATTCTCTCATAAACACCCTCTCTAGTCCCTGTCAGTGTCCCACAGAGGAGATGCTCCTGGAAGGAACGTGAAACAGCTAACCATAAACAGAGCTGGCTAGAACCTCTGAAGGCACATTTATAAAGGAGTGGCTTTCTGAGGAGAGCTTCATGAGGCCCGGAGGCTGCGTCCCACCGAGCAGCTCCCGCTGCTGTTAAAGAAACTCTCCTGCATTAAGCTGCTCACGCTGCCACCATTCAGAGCTCACGCTCCACCTCACATCTGCTTCTGCACCACAGATACACACGTTACAGGGCCAGACAGCTGACGTCACTCTGTACACAGTGAAGCCACTTGGCCACTATATCTATCACTATATGTATATGCACAGTGAAATCCATGAATCTAATGTAAACATAATCCCAAAGAATAATGAGATGAATCATTTTACCAATTCTATAAAGTCAGAGTTGAAAACACATTTTGGACTTTTAGCTGACTCTAAAATAAAATTCTTTCGCTTTGAGTTACTCGACACTTAATTATGTTGACATATAATTATGTTGACATATGTGTATACATATACAGGTTATGTGTATGTACATATAGACCGACCAGGCATAACATTATGACCACCTCCTCGTTTCTACGCTCCCTGTCCATCTTATCAGCTCCACTTACTGTATAGCTGCACTCTGTAGTTCTACAGTTACAGACTGTAGTCCATCTGTTTCTCTGATACTCTGTTACCCTGTTCTTCAGTGGTCAGGACCCCCATGGACCCCCACAGAGCAGGTACTGTTTGGGTGGTGGGTCATTCTCAGCACTGCAGTAACACTGACGTGGTGGTGGTGTGTTAGTGTGTGTTGTGCTTGTCTGAGTGGATCAGACACAGCAGTGCTGCTGGAGTTTTAAACACCTCAGTGTCTCTGCTGGACAGAGAATCGTCCACCAACCAAAAATATCCCACCAACAGCGTCCTGTGGTCAGCGTCCTGTGACCACTGAGGAAGGACTAGAGGACAACCAGCACAAACTGTGCAGCAGCAGATGAGCTGTCGTCTCTGACTTTACATCTACAAGGTGGACCAACAAGGTAGGAGTGTCTAATAGAGTGGACAGTGAGTGGACACAGTGTTTAAAAGCTCCAGCAGCACTGCTGTGTCTGATCCACTCCAGCACACAACACACACTAACAAAACCACCACCATCTCAGAGCTAAGATACACACACTATATATATATATATATATATATACACACACACACAATTTTTTATTTAAAACTCTACAATAGTTCTGATTTGACATCAGCTTACAGTTACCAGACCGGTGCATCCCTAAATATAATTGTGATATACAGCAATCTAATTTTAATACCACTTTTTGAGTATATAAAGTAGGTCTAAACACACACACACACACACACACACACACACACACACACACACACAGCTGTCTAGTGAAAGAAGGAGCTGCTGGAATGAGAAAGAGCTCCTCATCTCTCTAGCCCAGCATCTCGGAATGGAAGTGTGCTTAATGAGTCATGGGGATAATTCAGCATGGCTACTGGCGGAGCCGGGGTTCATTAGGCCGGGGAGGAATCTGTCATTCTCCTGGTGGGAAAGCTATTCCCTTCACTGAGGAGCTTTCACACACACTACTGTGCCTCTTCATCCAGCTCATGACAAATGAGGCTTCCTCTGTAGCGAGGAAACGGGGCTAGGTGCCATTTAAGAGCAAAATATTGAAATGCTGACTGTAGATGACATCCCCTTTCTATTAGTGAGGAGCGTCAGTCGGCTCTCAGTCTGAGGGGCTTTTGGTCTTTCTGTGAGAGAAATGATCAAGACTCCTTTATGAGAAATGGATCTGATTCCCTCAAATTGTTTCGTTTGCTAATCTTGTGTGGTTTCGGACACTGTATGATATAAAACAGTGCCAAAGTATGAAAAACAAATCAAGACGGCTGCTTTCACAGGTTTTAGCTATGTGAGGTACTTATGTCAATTTTAAAATGGGGCAGTCGTGGGCTGGAGGTCAGGGATCTGGCCCTGTGACCGGAAGGTCGCTGGTTCGATCCCCAGAACCGACAGTTCATGACTGAGGTGCCCTTGAGCAAGACACCTAACCCCCAACCGCTCCCCGGGCGCTGCGGATTGGGCTGCCCACCACTCCGGGCCAGTGTGCTCACTGCCCCCTAGTGTTTATGTGGTGTTTCTCTTCACAGACGGGTTAAATGCGGAGGTGGAATTTGTCCGTTTGTGGGATTTAAAAAGTATCACTTAACTTAAATAATTTAAATGATGTGGGAAGTTTTATCACATTTGGTAACATAACTAACTCCCAACAAACTGCTGTGCTGTTTTCAAATTAAAAGATTATGAGTGAAAAGTTATGATGTGGCAAGATTAGTACTTTCAACATTAGTCTACAGACTGATTTTCTCTGACCACAAATTCACAGAGTCAGTGTTTAATACAGCACAGTAATGAAACACTCACAGGATCGCATGACAACTTCCTAGAAAAAGTAACCTCACTACATTACTACTAATTACATTACTTTTTACTACTAATTACTACATTACAAAACCCAATAGTCCTTTTCAGCTATTTACAAAAACATCGCTTAAAAGAAAATCAGTCTTCCTGGCTTTAAAGACACGCCAGCAATGCTGAGTGACATGAGTGGCGGATGCTGTTTGAGAATCAAGAAACTAGCCAAGATAAAATCTTGCACAACAACACGTAAACATTACAGAGCTGGACTTGAACAATAGCCGAGTTTGGCCTGGACTGCTCATGTTACCATTCAGTCGTGTGGTCAGCTGACGAAGGCACAGATAAAACAGACAGGGGTCATTTATGATGTAAACGCATTGTGTGTAATTTGTTTTGCTCTCTGACGCACGACTGATGCAGTTCTTATTAAGTATGTAACTGTGATGCGATTACAAGACTAGACTGATGTGCTATAACTTATAAAAAAGTCTTCCCATTACTTTAACTTGCGTTAGCAGTGTTTGGCTTGCACTCACCTTTAGGATCGTCTCGCACCACGAGCAAACCGTTTCGGCACACCACCTTCCCTGTGGCTGCATCAATAAACACCAACGAGGGAATACTGGTCACCTTGTACTTGTTCCACAGCTTCATCTGCACAAAAAAAAGACACAAACGTATGAAACGTGTTAAACTGGGAACTCTAGAACGTTCTCAGGAGGACTAGAGGGAGAGCAGAACAGAGGGAGAACGCGTGTGAAAGGCAGTGAAAGACAGAAGCGCCCGAGTTATCTGAGGTTACTGCTTTCAGTTATGTCCATTCAACCATCCTCCTGTGATGCTCCTGAGCAAGCATTAGAGATACAGCAATCTGCCGTCCTCACAGCGCTCCTCCATGAGGTTTTAAAAACAGACTTCACAACTTCATCTGTTCCTCTCTGAAGTAGAAAGGGACTTGAAAATGGAGCAGGCCAAATTAAGCAGCGGCACAGAGCCGGCAGCGAATCAGCTCAAGGCACGAATCACAGAAGCTACAGCAGCTACAGGGCTGATTCAGCTTTAAAGAGTTTGGCATCTGAGGATATTCTCCCTGACCGCAACAGACACAAATGAACACGAACACACACACACACACACACACACACACACACACACACACACACACACACACAGAACAAGTGAGAGGAAAACCCACACTCAAGGAAAAAGCCAACTGTGTTCCAAATCGAGCCCCGTCAGAACAATAGTGCCCTGTATAATGTCATTGATTCTGCAGTGTTTAAATTCTATTGAAACCCTGTATAGTTCACAATAAATGACCCTCGGTGCCCTGCAAGTTACAGTAAACAGTCAACATGGGCTGCCCCAAACTGACCCCTTCAATACCACAGTATGTATAATTTTAGCGCTTTCCCAATAAGGAAATTCCGACATCACTGGAATACGCATCCCCTATTGGCACTCCACAGTGCACCTCAACATCTAGGGGACAAAAGTGTGTCCTGGCCAAGCTTCACACAACACACTGTAGATGTGTGCACGTCGGCAGCATGTAGATACACACACTGATGAAATGTAAGAACTCTGGTTTTTTATAGTATTGGTGGTCCCAAGTAACTCATTACAATAAACAAGCATAGCTGACTGCAAGTTAAGAACCACACACACACACACACACACACACGATGTGATGAGCAGACCAATCCACAGGCATTTTGGGAGGCAAGACGAAAATGAGCACTCTGAATGAAATCTAACCCAATTTGCATTATATTGCAATACTCAAGCAAACTATTCTGCGTCTAATCCATGAAACTTTTATATGACGTGTATAAACGAGCAGAGATTTGAGCACAAGAGCAAATGCGTGAAAGCGCGTGAAAGCAAGCGCCAACCTACAGCACCTCATTTACTTAGCACTAACATGACCCAACTCACGCAGGTGTTTTAGTAAAGAGCCTATAAAACAACAGCATTCAGGGGCTCATGAGCCAACAGCTGTGAGTGCACTGCTCCTCCTACTTGCCAAACTAGTGCTAAAATAATGACGATTGAAAAGAATAAAATGAAAATAAATAAATAAATAAATGTGTGAAAAAAAAGGTTTCTCAGTATTTTTTTAAACAGTAGAAGCTAAAATAACTTTCAAATAAACACTGCATTAATGTGAGATGCTTCTGCACTAACAGCATTTTGTACTTGTATTTATTTTTTATTTTTATAAAACAAAGCCAGTGTAATATGTATGCTTGCAGCATTTGTTTACACCAATATAAATATAAAATAAGTGCATCCACTGGATTGTATATTATTAAAATATTAGTATTAATGTTAACTTTATTTTTAGGCTGCTAAACTATTATGCTCAAGTTAACACACGGTCCATCCTGACGTGAGTTTGAATGTATAAATACACCAAAGATGAAGCTGATGTTAAACAAAACAAACAAAACGCCCATTTGACGATCAGATTTGATCACATTGGTAAAAAAGGGCCAGTGTAGTAACGGGTCAGATAAAACCAAACATAGCGTTGAGTTTTTCCAGAGGCAGGCAAAAGCACTAAGGCTACCCCTTCTGCAAGGATCTGAACCTTAGTTGCCAGCATGCAAAGCCATAGCAATATTCATGATGCTCTTTAAATCACCACATAGCATTCAGTTCTAACTCTATTTAAAAGGTCCACAAAGCGCCGTATATCTGTTTTTACAATAGCGCAGAGTTAGTAACACCACTTACTGCCAACATTATGCTTGGTTGTTGTTCAACGTAACCACATTATGGAAATGTGACATTTTCTTAAAGGGATTCGGTGTTTTATCACTGGGATTACCACTACTGTGCTGATGCGTGGCAGGTCAGAGTCAATGGAGAAATCCCCACAAGTGCTGGAGCAATGAATCTCGCACAAGCCAAGCCAAACCAATCCACGATTCCTGGGGCGAGGCTCAGCTTTGCCTCACTGTTACAGACCTTGAAGAACGGCAGAGGTGTTTAAAACACAAATATCCTGTTGACATTATGTTGCTGGCTTGCATACATTGTAAG
>NC_051227.1:39417321-39442321 GCF_015220715.1 Pygocentrus nattereri | reverse complement strand
GGAGCTAGAGAGAAACAAAGGAGTTGAACCTCAGGAAGAGGGAGAAAGGGACGGGACTTGACCGGTGGAAGCTGGCAGAGGTGACGATACTGGTTAACATATTTTCTCACATGCTGCACACAATAAAATAGCTGTTCAAAAATCAGAAGGCAATACATCCTGATGGAGGACTTCAACCTTCAATGACACGATGAACTACTGTGATCATGACTAGGGACGTGAGCTAAGAAGGTAGAAATAGATCCTTTTCCAATTAATATACTAGAGGCATGTCATATATGTATAGAGCCACTATGTGGTATCTTATCTCTGTGGGGCAGCACTGGTCAGAGAGAAAACGTGACGTATCAAGAGAGACAGAGGTGAAAAACGACAGAGGAGAGAGAGAGAGAGGAATAGAAAGCGAGAGAGTGAGAAAGCAAAGCCTTGGAGCCAACTCAGTTCTCTCTCTCTCTCCGCACTGATAATTTCCTGCGTTCCTGAGTTATGTCCGCTGCCCCTGGCTGCTGTTCAGAAACGCCGCTGCTCGGTAAATCACTCCCTCCGGCCTAGCTGGGCGAAGAGAGGGACACAGCCTCCGAGCCACAGCAAGATTCAAGCAGATGATAGCAGATAATTACACCAGCTGTATCACCTGACATCCATCAACTTTCAAAAGCGCTCTGATTTAGCCCCAGCCTGCCACTAATGCTGATTTATAGCAGGGGCGACTGCTGCTAACTTCTTCTTTTTTTCCTTCCTTCATTTGTGCTATTCGACTTTCTAAAACACACGTTCAGGCTTTAAGCCACCAGCGTGCTCTTATGACATTGTGACGGCAAGCAAGAGAACATGACTACTTTAAATAAAGGCAATAAGCCAGGCAACGTGGTTTCGAGCCCACACTTTTCACACCTTTTTTAAAGCCATTTCGAGCTCTTTTTAAAAGCAACATTTACTCAGACTCTGCCTCACAGCAACCTGGTGATTGCACCAGTGAAGCGCAATAGTTCTAACGTCAGAATGGTGATAAGAGGCCTCAGGACTGTAGAAACTACGTCCTTAAGTTAAGAAGCTCTGTTTGTCTTTATCTGATATTCTTTCATCCAGCCAAAACACAAGGGATGCACCCGGTATGCTTTGACCGCGACTGGGGACAATTACCGCAGTCACCAGCCACAAGCCTACACATTATGATACCAATGTCAAGCAGTAAACGGAGTATACATCAGTATAATTAAGCAGATGGTGAAGAAAATTAATGTGTAGTGCGCAGCCAGAGAAGAACTCAGTGAGCACTCTACACAGGGCCGGGCAGTAGGACAATATTTATCATTACCGTGATAAATTAAGCCACAATACAATAAAATGCAATACAATATGCTTTTTTTGAACATATATTGTCAGTCCTTGAAGAACACAGACCAACTGTACGTTTCATTATAAAGAGAGCAAAATTAGTCCTGTTTAACTGGATTTAGTGCAACACACTATCCAAACGTATAAAACATCACGGTATTCAGTTTTTGATAGTTTTTTTTTTAATGTAGCATGACTGGTTCTTTTTTCTTGGCTCCAATGGTGCATCATGAAAAATTTGTAAAGTATCGCAATATCATATTCTTGCCATATCATCCATGTCTAATGGAAAATCTGAGTCATTTCCCTAAATCGACAGCTTACATGCCAGTTTAATTATCCAAGGGAAGGACACCTTTAACGCCCACTTTTTAATGGCTTTCACTGCAGAAATCACCAAGAATTCTCCCTTTTCAAAAGAATCAGTAACGGACTTATATATTAGTATAATAACTGATATTAGCTTTGGGATTGCCTGATATCAATTTAGAGAGAAAAAGGGCTACGTTCACATTACAAGCCGCTTGACTTGATGCTTCATATTCATGCAGGTAAGTGACAGATCGTTTCATTAATGCGAGCAAACCTGTAAATGACCTGCTTAAACGCATCGTTATGAGTGACGTAACATGACAATCGTGTGCATCATAAGCAAACGAACCAATTAGCAGCCCAGGCCTCCAACTGTTCATGATTAGAGCGAGATGAAGGTGAAAAAGGATCAGACGCATCTGTTTCGTACCTTTCACTGGCATTAAGGTTAAGCACCGTTGCCACGTTAACACTGGACGGTGTCTGCACAGTAAAAAAGAAACCAACCATACACAAAGTCCAGTCTGAGTGGTCTCATCGCGAATCGGACAGGTATCCGATCCAGGACCACATACAAAAGTGGCTCAGATCTGATTTGAAAAGGTCAGGTTTGTTGTCCACATCAGATGCTTGATGAATTAAGGCAAAAAAATCTTAGTGTTGCTGCATATCACTATCCAGTGACTGGGGCAGTCGTTGGCTGGAGGTTAGGGAACGGGCCCTGTGACCGGAAGGTCGCCGGTTCGATCCCCAGCACTGACACTCCATGACTGAGGTGTCCTTGAGCAAGACACCTAACCCCCGATTGCTCCCCGGGTGCCGTGGATAGGGCTGCCCACCGCTCCGGGTAAGTGTGCTCACTAGTGTGTATGTGGTGTTCCACTTCACGGATGGGTTAAATGTGGAGGTGGAATTTCCCCGTTTGTGGGATTAAAAAAAGTCTCACTCACTATCCTACACACAAGGTATCTATTCCTCTGGAGGACGTGTGCCAATATCCCCCACTGACACCTGAGTGGAGAGAGTGTAGAAAATCCATATTAACCACACACACTGCTTTCTAAACACACTACAGCCCTCAGGGCTCTGCAGATATACGCAAACAGTCAGAGCAGTTATGCTCCACAACTGGATCACACGTGGTCACGGTTGCAAAACTAGAAGGATGAGAGAAATTGTGTACAGTGAAGAAAGAAAGGGCTCTGGAGGACAAAAGCCAACTAGGAGAATGGCGACAGCTTCCTTTAACACGTTCCAAATTCCTCAGTATTCAAGCCAAGTAAACGATCGCCATGCTGCTCAAACACACGACACAACATGACTATTGTCCAAAATGACTTCCAAAGCAAGAGTCCACAGCTAAAGAAAGCGGAGACTGAGATAACCAAGCGTGGTTGAATAGAGTCGTCAAGGTTTTAGTGAATAAGACTGGTAAGGAGGTGAGGATGACTGTAAAGCCCCCTGTGGTGCTGCTAGCCATCTGCTTCACGCAGAAGCCCTGAAGCCTTCAGCCCAGCAGGGTTGCCTCCCTCTATTCACTCCTAATACCTGCCTGTCCTTGCCTGTCTAAGTTGCTCACATTGCTTAAACCAAAGGCTACCCAGCTAGCCTCAAAAAGCAGAGACAGTGCTAACTGTGCCCAATTCGAGTTCTTCCTCACTACCATCTTCATATACAGTATTCAGTCATGAATCTAAAAAGGTTCAACATCCAGTAATTCCTACCACAATATTAATATTCATCAATTTACTCTCCAGTCAAAACAGCCACTATGAAAAACCCACAGGTGTTTTGGTCCATCCTGCCCAGCTCGGTGCTCATGAGTCTGAGAGGATGTTTAGCAGTCAAGACACAAAGGAAGGAAGTCTAACAAAGACGCTGCTGGTGTTCTCAGAACAATGGGCTGACCACCCCAGTCCAGCAGCAAAGTCCAGTCTTCAACAGCATTTTAGAACAAGTTCTGAGACTGAACTTCAGAGGTTTGGAAAAAAAAATGTTCCTGAAAAATGAGTTGGTATATTTAGTTGTTGAGGCTTCTGCAAACGTTTCTGTGAAATATACACAATAACTGGAATTTAACTGGAATTAAATGAGTGACAAAAATAAACTGATGTTTATTTGATTGTTATTGAGATACTGGCAATGCGCAATACTGAAACTGCAGAAGGCTACAGCATGCAAATGAGCTTTCCAACCAATCAAGATTTTTTTGGTTTGTGTTTTCTAAGCGGCGTGTTGTGAGCATCCTGACTGATCACAGCTCCAGATGAGTGCTCCCTTGGGATGAGAGACGCTAATATCAGATTAGAGACACGTGTAGTCCAACACTAAGGCTGGCTTGACAGTTACATTTAAGGGAAATCGTATATCACAGCCTAAAAATAAACTCTAAGCGGTAACAAGTGGTTTTATTCAAGGCCACATTATGCAGTGCTGTAGGGAACTATGATCGCGTGAAAGGGAGGTTTTGATCTGCTGACAGCTCTTCAGGGTTTAAAGGGTTAAGCTTTGGCTACTGCTTTGTGGAACTAGAGAGGAGCCCTGCTGAGAGAGGTGAAGTGGAAGACATTCTTGCAGTCATTGTGCCGTTTACCTCCTATTGTTCCTCTCTTGACTCTGCATGGATTGCCTTTCATGATCAGCAGAGTCGGCCAAAATGCCAGACTCCGTTTCAAAACACGTCGCTTTACAATGCACAGTCTAAAGCGGACTTAAGAAACGCAGGTTGAGAGCGCTGACCCACTCTGAAAGTCAGAGTCAGTCGGTCAGTCAGTGTCCCTCTCTCCCGCTTTTCAAAATCATTAGGTTTGGCTATTTTTTGGCAGCCACATGAAAGGAAACCTCGTAGCACTGACTTAAAATGCTACAGCTCCACAGAATAAACCTGGCAGCACACTTTCAGAAACAAATGCACCAAAAGGGTTCTTCGGTGTGATGCCATAGAGCAACTACATTCCCTTTTAATGAACGGTTTCAGGGTAAAGAACATCCACATAACGTAAAGGTCCAACATCAATCAAAGCTTTTTCCTAGAACCAATGAGCCTTCATCATTAAGAATGCAGGTGATGCTTCTACAGAAGTCCAAATCCAAAGCTACTACTAGTCTCTTGGCTGACGTATCAGTTTCTCTGAATCTGAAAACCTGGACCTGGAATTTCAGCAGGAATCCTGGCCGGCCGGCCGCCTTTAGAACACGTCGATGAGCACAGCGTTAATCCTCTTATGAGCAGTCTTCATCATGATCAAGGAAAGCTTCACTTCATTCGATTCGGGGGAGCTGCTCCAGTCACACGGCCCAAACCCCATCATTAAACAGCGGGAAAAAAACTTCGCCCCTCTAGAACATCACCACTCATGTCAGCCCCACTTTATTACCACTGTGCACTCGAACAGATTGGTATATTACTGAGCTCCATAAAGTCAGTAATACGTTCCACATTGCGAGAACAGAGCAGCGTTTTTTTGGACAGGAAAAGCCGAGTCATGTCGCAGTTTGATTCCACCATGGACTTTTAAACAGAGACATGCACCTCAATGGGGAGGGCGAGAAAGGAATCCAACCACAGCCTCTAAAAGCTCGCCCGCCCATTTCATGTCAGGAACAAAGATTACTGTCAGATAGTAAAAGCTCGGTCTACCGTGAGCGAAGCCAAGACAGAGGCACGCTACTCCCTCACATTATATACGGCTGTAACCAAACAGAAGGAGTCTATCCACGGCTTCACTCACAGTGGCACAACTCAGGGTTTTCTCCCTAACTGTGACCCGGGGCTTGGACTACATATCAATTAAGTTAAGAGATACTTTATTAATCCCCCAAACGGGGAAATTTCACCTCCGCATTTAACCCATCCGTGAAGTGAAACACCACATACACACTAGTGAATACACACACACACTAGGGGGCAGTGAGCACACTTGCCCGGGGAGGTGGGCAGCCCTATCAGCGCCCGGGGAGCAGTTGGGGGTTAGGTGTCTTGCTCAAAGGCACCTCAGTCCTGGACTGTCAGCACTAGGGATCAAACCGGCAACCTTCCGGTCACAGGGCCAGTTCCCTAACCTCCAGCCCACGACTGCCCCAATTACTGCTAACAGCCATTAAACCGATGAGTAGTACTGATCTTTTCCTGCTTTAAATTCTGCATGCATGAGCACGATGTGCCCGGTCTGCTATTCAAAACTCCAGCCCTGTACTGGAGCCCTGGCAGCACCATCAGAAGTGGTGCTCAACTGTAGTTCAATGTGATGATCATCAATTCTACCCTTTTCACACCAAGTAGGAGTTTACAGATTTAGTGCACCGAAACCTTAGCAGCAAGCCCAAGGAATATTTTGTGGAATGTGGGAATTGCAGAGGAAGAAAAAATGGATTCAGCGAGCAGCAACAGTGACAGAGTTATTGTTTCTGTTGAGGTCAGTGCAAATCAAATATGCAGACACTGAATAAACAGCCCATTCTCCTAAAAAGTCATAAAAAACACACAAAGCGTTCCAACAGTTCTGATGTATGGAGTTTGAGAAAATGGGACAGGAGTATTTAATTAAAATTCCAACATCCAGTTAAAGAAAATTTCCTCAAGCAAAGGTCCAGAACATCATAATGTCTAAGTTTGATCACGATTTTGTGCCATATAATGCTTACTGAAGTAGACTAATAGGTATAGCAACATCTTATGCAGTCAACAACTGAATTTCAGATCAAATAAAGTACAATTCGACAATATTTCAACAATATTATTGTCAGTTCTCCGTTATTGGAGCACGCCATGCGAAATTATCTGGCTTACTTTCTTCACTGACTGCTCGGCTCTCACCTCCTCCCTCCCTCCCCTGTGTGTGTGCATCACCAAAATGCACAGATCTGATTGGCTAAGTCACGTGTGATATTTACAATGCATGTGATGGGTCTGTGAGTTTCCCAGGCCGCTAAATCTACGCCAATTAAAATAGGACTACCCATCAGTTATAAGTCCAGGTCCGCATAGGATAGCGTCAGGGTCCGAACTCGGTCCACGGTCCGCCTATTAATGACCTCTGCTATGGGAGCAACCACGATTTCAGAGCTTATGCGCTTTTTTCCCCCCTACAAAACTCTACTGGTATTAATATATCATGTATTATGTATATACTATGTATGTTCTAACTGCAAAATATCCAGATCAACTTTTCAAATATGCTCATCATGTCAGCTCCGTTTTATTTTAGAACTGTGTGAATCTATTTTTCGCTCTGCCATCCCACCTCAAAAATATCAGGACAAACTCACCTATGAAGTGGAGAAAAGGAGTGACCTCTATGACCCTTACAGTACATATTATAATAATGTTAATAGAAAGAAAACAATTCCAAGAGAAGTTGCCAAAGGGCTGGAAGTTTGAGGTGAAGGAATACTTTCGTCACTGATTGGATGCTGGTAGCGAGCAGCTAGGATACTGCCCTGTCCAGCTCCCGGCTAACTGCACACCAAGCTGCATCTCTTTGTATGAATGTATAGTTGTTTCTGGAAAAAAAAAAGTAAAAAAGACATTTATTTTGCTGCTAGATGGAAGACCACCACCTCCGAGATCAACACAGCTGAAACGGTTACACTACTGGTCAACAGTGACTATTTAAGTGTCAAACTTCAAAGCTTAACTCAAAGAAAAGCGCTGCACACAATTTTTCTCCTCCTGAAGCTTTCAACACGAAACTCCATTTTCAGTGGAACGTGTGTAATTTTGCTCGTGATGTGTTGCTGTGAATGTGTGTGACCGCTCATTATGGCTTAGAATGGACAAGTAGTCCATTTCTTCCTTCAATCATCTCCGCACTGAAGACGTCTCCCAGCAGGCAGAGCGGAGGGGGACGTGACCAGGGTGGGTTTTATTGGCTCTTTTTATAGAACAGGCCTGCAGGCAGCTGGAGCTCTGGCCTGGCCGGTTCGGAGAGGGTCAGCAGGGTGGTGCTCTGGGAGCACAGCGCTGGAGCTGCTCCAGAAGAAAAAAAAAAAAAAAAAAAAAAAAAAAAACAACAACCACCACGAGATCAATTCTAGACAGATGGGATCTAAAGACTGAGGCCTGGCCACCACAGCAGGAGTGTAGACCCTTCTTCTGAGGTCAGTCAGTGAGCTACACGCCCGCAAACGTAATATCACACGTACGCAGGGTGGGCAACATGGCAAGAATATCACAATACTGGAAGATATACAGTACATATAAGGATAGTGTTCTTCTGAGGTTTAGTAAGGTGGAGCCGATGTGCACCAGCACTCGATCATGTTTTACATAATGTGAATCATTACAATAAAGTAAAGGCAAATCCCACAGATTTTTCAAAATGTCTGCAAAATTAAATGATTAATACATAAACAAAGTCAATCAGAGTGGTTTAATGTGAGATGATTGATTGTAGAGAACCTTACAAACTCAGAATTCACAGTGGTGGCGATAGGAACCAGATGTCTGAAAGATATCAAATGAAATAGTTATATTAGCAAAAAATAAACGAACATACCATATATATATATATATATATGTGTGTGTGTGTGTACAAAACAGTGTGTCAGGGATCAGGCTGCATATTTGAGAGATATATCTCAAATATGCCCTGTGATGGACTGGCGACCTGTCCAGGGTGTGTCCTGCCTTCCGCCCGAAGACTGCTGGGATAGGCTCCAGCATCCCCCCGCGACCCTGACGGAGAAGCGGCTTAGAGGATGGATGGATGGATGGATGGATGGATGGATGGATGGATGGATGGATATATCTCAAATATGCAGCCTGATCCCTGACACACTGTTTTACAATAGTTTTGGGAAAAGCTTTTGGACTACAGCATATTTTGCAAATCCCATTCTTGGCCGAATAAATTCCCTTTAAAGATTTAGCACTTTCACCATTCCCCTGGTTCCCATCACCACTACTACCAATAAATCCAAGGCAGTATTTTCTCTAGAATGAAACGTCTCACATCTAATCACTCTGAAGGACTTTGTTTACATCGCAACCACTAAATTATGCAGAATTTTTATAAAAAATTGTCTCAAGTTTCATTTGACGGCTCCTTTTTTAACCTGTTTCTAATGAAACATGCAGTTGGCCGGTCTTCTTTAAGTAGCTAAACCCCTGATATGCTCAGTAAAGCACACTGTGACATAATTTATCATGATGATAACTTCTCATCTTATTGCCCACCCCTAACACAGTTCCTCATTCACTTTGCGCCTCTGGAGGTGTTTATGCAAGTCAGGGAAAGGCAAAAGGCAAAGTCTGTTTCTGGATGGACGCCTTGTTCGGATGGGAAGCAGACTCGGAACGAAGCGTTCATATTCCGCCTCATCTCTGCTGGCTTACTGTGGGATATTACGGACCTTCCTCCCTCCCTCGCTCGCTCGCTCGCTTTCTCTCTGCCTTTATGACCTCCATTATGAAAGAAAATCACACTTCTAGGAAAACGGCCACCTCTCTCTCTGCTCTAAACACGCATGGCTGGCAATCTTCTCCCCTGGCCCTTAAATGTGATATAGCAATAACATGCTGCATTTATCACATTCAGTATAGACAGCCCTTCTGCGCCATGATACGAAGGCTAAATTGCTTTTGGACAGAGGGGCTGGTTTCCATAGAAACACCCCCCCCCCTCCCAACACCACCTTCCCCATGCCCCCATCGCAGAACGCCAGGCTCACTGTGGGATCTTGAGGGATCGTAGTTAATATTTCAGAGATAAATTAACGGTTTAGTGGAGAAAGCAGGTGCCAGAATGTCAGGAGGCTTAACGGAGAGAGAGAGAGAGAGAGAGAGAGAGAGAGAGAGAGAGAGAGAGAGAGAGAGAGAGAGAGAGAGAGAGAGAGAGAGAGAGAGAGAGAGAGAGAGGAAAAAATGCAAGTAAGAGTGAGAATGAAAGAGACTGTGAAAGAGACAGAATGAGAGTGAAGAAAATATAGAGCGAAAGAATGAGTGAAAGAAGGGAGACAGTAGAAAAGGAATAACAAAAAAGAAAGAATAAGAAAAGGCAAAAGACAGACAGAAGGACAGAAAAAAAAAAATCAGTAAGAGCAAAAGAGTGAAAGAGAAAGCGAAAGAGCAGGAGAGACAGACGGACAGAGAGAGAGAGATACAGAGACAGACAGAGAAAGAGAGGGAGAGGGTGAGAGAGAGACAGACGGACAGAGAGAGAGAGAGAGAGAGAGATACAGAGACAGACAGAGACAGAGAGAGAGAGAGACAGAGAGAGAGAGAGAGAGAGAGAGAGAGAGAGAGAGAGAGAGAGAGAGAGAGAGACAGAGAGAGAGAGAGAGAGAGAGAGAGAGAGAGAGAGAGACAGAGAGAGAGACAGAGAGAGAGAGAGAGAGAGAGAGAGAGAGAGAGAGACAGAGACAGAGACAGAGAGAGAGAGAGAGAGAGAGAGAGAGAGAGAGAGAGAGAGAGACAGAGAGAGAGAGAGAGAGAGAGAGAGACAGAGAGAGAGAGAGAGAGAGAGAGAGAGAGAGAGAGAGAGACAGAGACAGAGACAGAGACAGAGACAGAGACAGAGACAGAGAGAGAGAGAGAGACAGACAGAGACAGAGACAGAGAGAGAGAGAGAGAGAGAGAGAGAGAGAGAGACAGAGACAGAGAGAGAGAGAGAGAGAGAGAGAGAGAGAGAGAGAGAGAGAGAGAGAGAGAGAGAGAGACAGAGAGAGAGAGAGAGAGAGAGAGAGACAGAGAGAGACAGAGAGAGAGAGAGAGAGAGAGAGAGAGAGAGAGAGAGAGAGAGAGAGAGAGAGAGAGAGAGAGAGAGAGAGAGAGAGAGAGAGAGAGAGAGGGGGGTCTTCCTCCATCATTAGCTGCAGTCAGTTCTCTGAAAGCAGATTTAATCCAGCGTCTGCCTGGTGAGGCAGGCGGGTCGAGCGAGGGTGGGACATCATTTAGGACAGACGGTGGGCCGTAAGGAGGGAACTGTGGCGGCTTTACTGGTACAGACTGCACCGTCCGCCACAATCCCACTAGCTACTGGGCCTCAGTGGTGTAGGGTCAAAAGGTCACTGCAGCAGGAGGGCATTCCTTCCTTCTGCCTGCTTTTCTGCCCCCACTACACACACACACACACACACACACACACACACACACAAAGCCACTTCTGCACGCATCTCACTTAGCATATAGATGACATTCACATAGAAAACGGCACGAGGATTTCTTCCATCACTTTTATAACAAACACTACACGTAATAGAAATATATTTGTGTATAATTAAGCCGAGATGTAAACAGCGAAGGGCTCGATGTGAAATGCTGCACAGTAAAGAGACTGACGTGCAGTGGTGGCAACAGGATTGAGGAGTCATGATGTCTACAATACATATTTATCCATTCTATTTACTGCCCAAAATGACCAGTGAGCCTACACGTGTCTGAGGTCTGAGGTGTAATGCTGACAGCAGTAAAATAAGAGAATAAATAAAATGCTGGTAGCTCTGATAAAAATATGTTGTTTGGGGGACACTTGGCCTTATGTATGGCCATGCATGTATTTAAAAAACCCATTTTAGTTTAACTGCTGTAAATGTTTTTAGAAATGTGTTTCAGATATGAGGCAATTTATGTACAACCAATTTACACAATAACACAAGGAGGCACACAACCTCACGAGGCTCAAGCTGGCTCTAAGTTAAGATAATCCTTTATTAGTCCCACAGAGGGGAAATTCACAGTGCTACAGCAGCAGAGTAAGAGAAGTAAGGCACTCAGTTATAGAAACAGGAAACATTAGAAACATTAGAAATAATAAAAGTTAAATCTCCAGACTATTTACAACAAAATAACAATAAGAATATAAATAAATAAATAAATAAATAAATAAATAAGAGAGTTGCAGAAGAGCTGTATTGCACTTCTGAACATATTGCACAATGAAAAATATTTGCATTCTGAATAAGTGTATATATTAAAGACCATTTAAAGTGGAACGGGACACTTCTAAGAATAAGCCAGCATGACCGCGGGAATTATTTACGTTCACTCGGGTTTTGTGTAACTGTTAACCCCGACTTAAGTGTTCGTGGTGCTGCTTGTGGTTACTGTTTAAAATCTATCAGCAGTGAACAGCTACAGATGACCTGTGCACAATACAGCACTCTGCTCCTCCTGACCGCAGATGAAGGCTCCCAAGCCATTTTCACCCGTGTTTAATCAGTTCTTTATTTTCCCCTCTTGTGAACAAAAACTTTTGCCACTTGATAAAAACTCCTCATAGTGTCTCAATCAGCTTGCTATTAGCTAGAGGATGATATAGTATAGTATAGTACATGGGGGCAGTCGTGGGCTGGAGGTCAGGGAACCAGCCCTGTAACCGGAAGGTCGCCGGTTCGACCCCCAGGGCCGACAACACATGACTGAGGTGTCCTTGAGCAAGACACCTAACCCCCAATTGCTCCCCGGGCGCTGTGGATAGGGCTGCCCACCGCTCCGGGCAAGTGTGCTCACTGCCCCCTAGTGTGTGTGTGTTCACTAGTGTGTATGTGGTGTTTCACTGCACAGATGGGTTAAATGCGGAGGTGGAATTTCCCCGTTTGCGGGATTAAAAAAGTATCTCTTAACTTAACTTATATATAGTACAGTATAGTATAGTGGGGTTCAATGCCCTGCTTGGACAAGCACCCTACACTATACCAGCAAAAGTCCTTGGGCAACACTCCCTTCGCCTCCCTGTGTAAAATGATCAAATTGTGAGTCACTCTGGATAAGAGCGTCAGTAAATGTGTGGATGGTTGACCACCTAATGCTCAAGTTCCAGTTTAGCTCTTTTAGTTATAGCTCGCTTGTTTTGTTACCTAGACAGAATATATGAATAGATATAAATTAGCCAACATCAGTGCTAGGCTAGCTAAAGTTTGGGCAGTGTCTTTCATTGTCCAGCTTGTGATTACAGCAAGACAACCAGCAGCCATTAACCTAGGACCCTGAAAGAGTGCAGAGAAGAGAGGCCTGGAAAAGTCACCGACGCTGCTGCTCAATTCAGGTAGCAGAGAGAAAAATTATGCCGAGCTGGCGTGGAACGGTCAGACCGATGTGAATGAGCTATGAAAATGGTGTTTAAATGAAGAGATGACTTCTCCCTCTCCTTTCTCACTAGCCTTCAAGGCTCTACCGCAGCAGTAGCAGCTGGTTCTGGCCTGGCCGCTGGGCACAGCGGCGCATTTGAGATTGGCATCGTCCTCCTACAACGGCTCCACTCATGCCTGAGAATGGGCACACTGAGAACTCACTTCTCAGTGTGCTCCTGCTGCCTGCCAACACCAACACCAATCATGCTCTCTCTCTCTCTCATAGGAAAACGAATGCACTACAGCACGGAATGGGTCGCTGACAAAGGCCCCGCAGAAAGTGGAACGTACGCTTCGGACACCATCGTCCTCTCAACAAAGAAAAACACAAGGTCACACAAAAGCTCCTAGACAGATGCTGCGAACTGATTCATAAAAACATGAGAACGTTCTATAAGATGAGGCCGACAGGGCAACTGGGCCGATATTCACGAAGACTGAAAGCAAACCAGTGATGTTGCTTGAAAGTCGCCAATCGCCGTGCTGGGAAAGAGATTTTACATTTCAGCTTTAAACAGCTTGCTAAATAATATTAAATACCACGAAGATGCACTGTTCCCGTTTACTCTTAAAACAATTGAACATTTTGGGGCATCGGTAAGCCATGATGCTCAGGAAGAAAAAAGGAATGCATTTTAATTCATTCATTATTTTCTCTGGTAATGGCTGACCAGCCTAATTGTAAATTGCCCCTAATAGATGCCCAAATAAATTGAACTCAATACAGTTACCCAGTTACAGTTACCCTAGAGTGGGACATACTGTCTGAACTCAACATTTTCCATAAAGCTAAAATGTCCTGATGGTTTATATGAGTTATAAATTTGAAAAATACGTGTGTCATGGTTTCCACAGACACCTGAAGGTGAATTCCAGAATGGCTCTATATGCCGTGATGGAAACGTGTGCAGAGACTGCACACTCGCACTCTGAACACACACAATACACAACATTGTGCTACCAATCTTTCCCCCATCCCCCAGACCTAATATGATTCTAATAAAGGTCTGTATATTTTGTTATTAATGTTTTATTGGTGAAAATTTAGGCCAATAGTGATGCAAGTGTACAAGCTCAACACACTGGAAGAGCCTTCATTCTAATAATGGTGTACGTCCCTCTGAAAGCAGTGGACTGCAGAAGGTGGCCAATGTGACGGCTGAGGTGCAAGTATGAGATGAGCTCTGCAGCAATAGAGGCTTCCTGCTGCTTCTGACCACCTCCTGACCCTCTAAACTCCCACACATTCACTCTGGGGAGAGGAGGAGGGATAGACAGACAAAGCGAGCGAGCGAGCGAGCGAGAGAGACACCGAAACACACACACACACACACACACACGTAGAACCCAATACTCTAATAACCCTGCAAATGTAATGCAAATTTTAAAAAATATTTTATATCAATAATAATAATAATAATACTGGTTTGGAGACTGTGGCTCTGTCTAAAAGACAGGAGGCTGAGCTGGAGGTGGCGGAGATGAAGATGCTGAGATTTTCGTTGGGAGTGACGAGGCTGGACAAGATTAGAAATGAGCAGATCAGAGGGACAGTGAAGGTGGAGCAGTTTGGAGATAAAGCCAGAGAGGCCAGGTTGAGATGGTTTGGACATGTGTTGAGGAGGAATAGTGGATATATTGGGCAAAGAATGTTGGAGATGGAGCTGCCGGGTAGAAGGAGAAGAGGTAGACCTCAGAGAAGGTTTATGGATGTAGTGAAGGTGGACATGGAGATGGTTGGTGTGAAAGTAGAGGAGGCAGTGGATAGGGCAAGATGGAGGCAGATGATCCGCTGTGGCGACCCCTAAAGGGAGCAGCCGAAAGAAGAAGAAGAAGAAATAATACTACCTTATTACATTATTAGTACATCATATCATATGTAATACAGGTTGATTGAGATTTTTCTTCAGTAATTTTTCAAAATAGATGACGCAGCACTTTGAAGAGCAGTTCCCAAAGGTCTCCTCTGATGCTTTTATGGTGTCACAAATCAAGCCAGCCTGGGATGAGGGGAGCATCACGGAGACACCGCCCTGTAAATGAGGCAGCGTGCTGAGCCTGGCTGTGCGTGCTTGTTTCCTTTTCTGCAGCGCTGCTGTCAGACATTGATTATAAGGGTAAATGACTCTTGATGAAGAGAAGTAGTGCAAAACATTAAGCAGCCAGACTCGACACGGTTAGCTGATCACAAGGAAGCCGTGCTTGTTATCGTATTTATCTGAAAGAAAAGATCTGTCCTGCACTGAACCACGTTCTGGATATACCAACCCAAAGCACAGGATGATCTGGAGTCACATACAAGTCTAATTCTTTACTACAGTCTAGCCCGTCGATTTCCTACGCCTGTAAGAAACCGCTCCAACTTCAATTAAACCAATTCATTTTAGATATTCAGGTGCCCAGTCTGGACAAACCAGCAGGCTTATGTCAGTCACATGACAGAAACTAATTTCAAATATGAAAACTAGATACTCAAATGTAACTGGAGGGCTAACACGGATAACACGGGGTCGTCCCGCTGCTCGCACGCGGTCACTCAGGTTTGTGGACGGTGGAGCGCAGGGATGCCAGACTGTCTCAGAGTGCTGCCGTGTCTGTGTGTCCTTCTGGTTCTCTCCTGTTAGTTAAGCTGTCATAGTCAGATCTGCCGGAGTCGTTAGCCACACTCTGGAAATGTTTACATTCCCTGTTTATATACAAACGGATAGAACAAAACTAATCCCATTTACCTGCTTTTTTCCGAGTATACAACCGCCCACATGTCCGGCTGGACACTGAAGGACGACTGACTGCCGAGCCCCCCTGCTACCCACTTCAGACCAGCTGCCCACGCCTCAGCTACCACCAACCACCTTGGATGAGCTGCCTACCCTACGCTGATGTTCTCATAGACTCCTAGATATTCCTAATATCAATATTACTGCTGTTAATATTAGTAGTATAATCACTTGTAGGTAGTTTGACCAGAGGAGGACGGGTCCCCCCTGGTGAGCCTGGTTCCTCCCAAGGTTTCTTCCTGAGTTCTGAGGGAGTTTTTCCTTGCCACTGTTGCCCCTGGCTTGCCCACTGGGGGGTTTCTGTACATTCTGTACATTCTTACAGTCCTGTGGAAACTTTGTCTTTTCTGAAATCCTGTAAAGCTGCTTTGTGACAACATCCGTTGTAAAAAGCGCTATACAAATAAATTTGATTTGATTTGATTTGATTTGACTTTCTGGACATGCAGGAATAACCTTAAAACAAAACAAAGGGCTGTATGTAAAGTTCATAACTTCAATAAGTTGGCCTCTTAAGTTGCATCAGTAAATACACAGGGAAGGTTATTTCTACTCAGACGTACGTTAAGCTGGTGTTTACCTTTATTTATTTTTTTTTTGAAGTTACCTGTGTGCAGTTAGAAAATGTGTCCTAAAAATGCTGATTATACAGTTATAAATTAATACAAACGCAAGAAACATCTCCGTTTTGATTGACGTTAATATTGCCTCATGTCAAGGAACACGGTACAGGGCTGTGGCTTCTAACTGATCTATTAAGGCATCTAAACGGTCACCTTATTGTCTCAAAATGACCATGAATGCCTGAAAACACTGTGAAGGAGCAGGTGTTGAATATGGCTGGACAGGCTGTGGGCCATACAGTTGGTTTCATTTGCATAATCGCAGGGCTGTTATAATCTTACAAATGCATGTCTTGCTCTGCGCCATGAACAGACATAGGCTGGTTTTGATGTCGCCCAAAAACATGAACTTCTGGATGCAGTACTGTGGCTACAACATTACCATACAGATATGTGCATCTCCCCACTACTCGAGTTCAACTCAACTCTGGAATTTTTCAGAATTGCTTATTCTCCTAACCCTGCTGAAAATTTAATGATGAAATTGACCACTTGTACAAAACTACGAACGTTTTAAGCTGCATTAACAGCCGTTACGAAGATTTCCCTTTTCCTACTTCAATCACATCAACTTCTTTAAACATCGGGGATGACCCTCATTTACAAATGTAAAACAGTACACAACACGTGGACGCCTATACACACATATGCACATTGCTGTAAACAGTAGAGTTGTGTGTGGTGGTTGGGCGTATATGTATATATGCATATGTATAGATATGTAAACATGTGTATGTATGTAGCAGCAAATAGTAGAATTATGTCTGGGTGTATAAATGTATATGTATAGATATGTGAATATGTATATGTATGTATATCTGTATAATTGTTTTTTTTCCCTTCTCTTTTTTTTATTTTTATTTACTTATTTATTTATATTTAGTTGTCTGTTTATTTACTTATTTTATTTGTTTTTTTCTCTCTTTTTTTATTTTTATTTTTTTAAATATTTTTTTAATATATATATTTTTCTATTTATTTATTTATTTACTTATTTAATTATCATTATTATGATTTATTATTATCTTTTTTTTTTTTTTTTTTTTTGTCTTTCCTCCCTTCTTCTCTTTCTTTCCTGTCCTCTTTTATTGCCTGTCAGGCCTGGCCAAACAAATAAAATACAAACTTAACCAGAATAGGCTTTAGTAACCTATAGAGCTGTTCTTGTGAAAACTAATATGTTTGGTACATCAGTACATTCGGATTTACCATTCCGATTGCAAAAATGGCCAAACATGACAGGTTAAAAAACAAAACAAAAAAAAACAAACAAAAAAAAAACAAATGTAAAACAGTAACAGTGGCAAAGTAATGAAAAATAAAGCACAAGGACACAGTACGACAGTAATTAGTAATCAGTTGTCAAACTAACAGTAAGAAAGCAAAGAAAGGGCACGAATGAGCACAGCAAACAATGAGCTTATCTCCTGGCAGCAGTCTATAGGCCTCAGGTAAAACCAGGCAGCCAGGCCTCTGAAGGTTTCTGTTTAAGCTCGTTTAAAAGCCCCCAAAGCCAAACAGCTACAACATATGGGCTCTCTTAAACGCCCCAGGAGCACACAACGACTACTGTCGTAAATCTCAGTGGTCAGAAGAACTTTTTAAAAGACGTGTAGGCCACTGCTAGCAGGACTGACACACACATACACACATACACACACCCGAACCCCATTATGTGAGAGTGTATTATAGACTGTGTCATACACAATAGCTCAATTACAGGTGATGAGGACCAGTTTGGCCCGTTCTCCAACATTAAGAGGCCAGTTGATGTATTTATTGGACTGTGCGGTGTGTAAGTCATGCTGGGACATACTGTAGGATTTCATTATGACACTTGATCTGCGTCCATTAACCCATTTCCCCTTCTCCTCTTTCACTCATTAAAACGCACATCTGTTTTAAGCTGCTGTGGGGTTCTACTGCTGATCGCAGAGCTGATGGATATTTGGCTTCTGTAGCGTCTCTGTCTCTGTCTCTCATACACAAACTCTGTCTTTAGAGAAGCTTTCCATTAACCTTTGCATTACAGCAGGTAACTGCTACTGTACGTATATCAGCATCAAGCTCTAACCCACCAATGGACCACCCTTCTTTCAGTTTTAGCCAAAAATGAGCACCTGATGTGTTTTTAATGTATCGCAAGGCACGGCATTATTGCTGGAGAGAAAAAAAAACAGTCCTCACAGCATCAGAATTTACATGCTTTCCCTTTTTGGTTGGGACATTTGGTTCTCTCAGAGTAAAAGTGAGAGAGTAGACTTTCTACTTTCCATACACAACCACGCTCCTTATCCTGGTACTCCTCACCCTCCTGCCAGAGCTGCCTTCACAATATGCTGGTGAATCAGATAAGCAGGGACCGGCTGCCCAGAGGTGCTTAGTGGGCTTGACTTTCATAGACGATCTGGCCCCGAGTCTGTCAAACTCCCAAACCCATCAAAGGTCTCAATCTCCTGACCTCATTTCTGCCTCTCCTGCTACTGTACAATTACTGTAGAAACTAGAGTTGCACCAAATGTCATTTTCTACCACCCATTCTGATTCACTTACTGGAATTCTTTGGCAGACGGGAACTTGTTTTTGGAAAGCAACATGCAGCAAAGGCAATAACACTGTTCATTTGCTCTTGACCCAGAGGTGACACAACATATATAGTCACGGTCATCATTTGACATCACATGACAGCTGTCGAGGAAATGCAGGGTACATGTGCTTAGCTAGCTCAGATCATTTACATCAAGCTGCAACACAGACTGGCCAAATGGCCATTCGCCTCTAGCAGAACCGTGCGGGGCAGAAACATCCCAGCAGGAGAGGAAGACCAAAATTCCCTGAACGAGCATCAGTTGGAGTGTGTGTGTGTGTGTGTGTGTGTGTGTGTGTGTGTGTGTGTGTGTGTGTGTGTGTGTGTGTGTGTGTGTTAATGTGAATGTGTGTGGACATGCTGTGCAGACAGCTGAGGGGCTCTTTCAGGGTCACTTCCCTGCCTGGTGACAGGGGAGGTCATGTGTGATCCACTGGGGAGGTCAAATGTCATGGTTTAAGCGCAGAAACGGTAACAGCCTGGCCTTGAAACATCCACTCTGCTCACCTCTCCCCAACCCCTGAACCTCAGCGACCCACAGGCCCTGGAGAGGTCCAGGAAAAGCCAACAAGGAGGAGTATTTAAATAAACACCAGCCAACCACAGCCTTCAAAAGACCTCCCATCCTTCAGAGCCCACAATCTACTTACCACACATTACAGCTGCCCTACATCCACAAACTGCTGTAATGAGATTACACTGGTACATTTTCAGGGCTGCCACTATCGATTATACTAGAAATGGAGCAACATGCTGATTATTTTGAGGATAAATCAAGTAATTTGGCGATTAACCAAAGGCCAAACAGTAAAGTCAGACTTTACTGAACACCAATAAGCCACACAAATCCTTTCAGGATTCCAAAATACTTACTGGGGTGTTCTGGACATGACAATGTAAGGACAGCTCAGCCAGCTCAGGCAGCTCTGGTGTGGCTTTGAATGATGTTATCATGATGGTAGATACGCCCACAAACAGTGAAAAGATGCGCTATATGGCCAAAAATAAGTAGACACCCCTCCTAATTACTGAGTTTAAGTATTTCAGCCACGCCCATTGCTAACAGGAATAAAAATCAAGCACCAAGCCATGCAAACAGACAAAAGGCATCAGGAGAATGTGTCGAACTTAAGAGCTCAGCACCTTCAAACATATCACTGTTATACGACGCCCCCTTCGCCACAAGTCAGTTCAGAAAAATACTGCCCTGTCACATCGGCACCAGTCAATTCTAAGTGCTATTACTGTGAAATGGAAGAGTCAAGAAACGGCAACAAAAGCTCAGCCATGAAGTGATGGACCACACAAACTCACAGAGCAGGATCTCCAAATGCTGAAGTACTTTTAAAAAGCCTAAACCTCTGTTGCAACACTCACTACACACTCTGGATGAAACATCTGCACAAAAAATGCCTCGGGAGCTCAACGTAATGGATTTCCGTGGTCGAGCAGCTACACACAAGCAAGAGGACACCATGTAAAATGCCAAGCGCTAGCTGGAGTGGTGTAATTACATCACCACTGGACTTAGGACAAGTGGAAATGTGTTCTTCGTGGTGATGAATGATGCTGACTACTGTCTGGTAGCCTGATGGACGAAACTGGGTTTGCCAACAGTGAAGTTGGGTGGAGGTGGGATAATTGTCTGAGGCCGTTTTTCAAGGTTTGGGCTTGGCCACTTAGGTCCAGTAAAGGGTTAACACTACAGCACAAACACATTCTTCCAACTATGTTGCAGTCGTTTGACGAAGGCCCCTTCCTCATCCAGCAGTACTGTGACCTTGTACATACAGCAAGGGCCATAAAGACATGGTTTGATGAGAGTGGCGTGGAGGAACTGCAGTGGCCTGCACAGAGCCCTGACCTCAAGCCCCCTGAACACCTTTGGGGTGAATTGGACCATTAAACGCAAACCAGACCCTCTTGTCCAACATCAGTGCCTGACCTCTCGACTGCCCTTTTTGACACTCCTTGTGGTTAACTGATTACACATCCATCAACGGATACTCATATCAAAATTAGTCAAAATGCACATCCCTAGTTTTGGTTTATGCAGCCACAGTAATGATCTTATACACACATAGCTGTTAATAGATGTACTGGCAAGGGGTTAATAGGTTTAGCACACAAAGTTAATATGGATACAAACACAATTAATCAAATGTGCTCGGGGGGGCAGAGAAAAAAAAAAACAAAAAAAAAAAACTAGGACACATTTAAAAAGACTTCACTAAAAATTAGAGATGGCATCAAATCAGAATCCTTTATTGATCCCAGAGGGAAATTTCAGATGCCACTTTCTCTTTCTTGGTACCATTAACAACATTGATACCATAAGTTCTGGCAAATACAGATACCAATCTGATATCTCTCCTTTAAAAGTGACCAAGCTTTAACAAAAGCTTTTTTTTTATTTTATTTATTTATTTATTTTTATTGAAACACTTCACTACACGACCATGCTTGAACTATTCAAACCTTTTTCCCTCCAATCCAGTACTTTCTGTTGATATCAGCCTGATATCTCCTATTAAGGTGGTGCCATTTCTACCAAATGTTAGAGTAAATGTATATAAATGAGTCCATCTTCCCTCAAAAATGCTTCCTTACAGTTCTTCTCAAACCCCCCCCCCGGCCCCCCCTCTATGGCTTTCTCCCCTTTGCCATATCGCCGTTTCATCCCATTTTAATCAATGATTTTTTTTTAACTGAGTAAATCAAGGCAACCCTGTACAAATTCAGACATCAAATACCAAACGCTGTCCAGAACTCGCAGCATGCCAGACCTCATGGCTCCTGCAGGCAGGGATCAAAGGTCACGCACTCCGACTCACCCCACACCCCCACCAGCCCTACCTTATCTCTAATGAATGCATTCTGAAGCTCAAACATCTGACAGTGTGAATAACTGGCTTACGAGTCCCTCGATATCAGATCACACTGATCCAGAACTGTAGCATACCTTCAGTATCAGCTTCTGCCAAGCTCGCCAGAAAGAGCCCGAACTCTGAACGTGAAGAGGAAAAATGTGTTAGACAAACATTTTTCACTGTTCCTGTAACAAACAGCCTTGTGCAGTAGATACTCTGCGCTTTGACTGAAGAGAAAAGCCCCCCCCATCCCGCTCCCTCCAGTCCTCGGCTGACTGTCTTTCAGTAAATCAACCTTTGATCTTAAGCCCCTCAGACAGAGTGGGTTAGGAGAACTCCGCAGTGATGGGTGGTCCGTGTCCATAACAAAGCACTGATAACAGAAATAATTCTAGCACTGCTCCTAACGGATGAAAGCTACACATATTCATCAGGCGTGTGGAAATATATAGTGACAATACATTAAAACGGGGACAAGCAGCTCATGCAGTCTAACTGAACACACATCAGCATGTTCGTCATCAATCCTCACAATCTCCCATGTGGTAAAAGTGTCAGGAGATTACCATCAGGAGACTGGGAGTTCAATCCCCAGGGATGCTAGAGTCCAAGAGAGCACACTGGTCTTGCTCTCTCTGGGTGGATCATATGGGCCTCCCTCTCAAGTCAAGTGAAGATTTATTTATAACACACTTGTTACAACTTGTGTAATATCACAAACATTACAAATGTAGTGCTGAAACTAAATGTGCTGTCAATCTTGTAAGCGGTCTATTCTGGGGATGCCCCAACTTTGTCTTAGTGCAATGTTTGTGTTGGGACAAAAACAGAAAACAATATACAAAACGTGAAAAAAGGTACCAGTGTATGAAAATGTACACAAAAAGTGTGAGGGGTGGGTTTGGGAAATTTTTGAGCGAGATAAAATCAAACGCCCTGAAAGGCTGGGGGCCAAACTTTAGGGAGTCTTGGGCTTTTCTGATGAAATCTGGACCACAACCCGATCCACTATGGAAGTCGAATCAATTCAAATCAAATTTATTTGTAGCAGTTTTTACAACGGATGTTGTCACAAAGCAGCTTTACAGAATTTTGGAAAAGACAAAGTTTCAACAGGACTGTAAGAATGTACAGAAACCCCCCGGTGGGCAAGCCAGGGGCAACAGTGGCAAGGAGAACCTCCCTCAGAGCTGAGGAAGAAACCTTGGGAGGAACCAGGCTCACCAGGGGGGACCCGTCCTCCTCTGGTCAGACTACCTACAGAGTTATTATACTACTAATATTAATAGCAGTAATATTAGTATTAGGGATAACTAGGAGGAAGCTCTTGTAAATCAAGACTACAAAGAACCAAAACACTTATTTCGAGCTTATTTTTTTTCAGGATATCATTTCTTAAAAGACAAATCAAAACACAATGTGGCTCAAGGGAGGGAAGCTTCATAGGACAAATTGTTAGAATTTTCCAAATCTAACCTAAATTAATATAACGGGTTTTTGTATGCAGTATGTTGAAGCGATACAGAAGTAGCCCGTACAGATAAGAAGTGAACGAGCACATGAAAAACACGTTTAAAGCTGCCAAGTATCAAGCAGGTGCTAAAACTGCCAACACGGACCAAGCGTTGGGTGATGATCCCATGAAGATGAAAGCGTGGAGTGGATAAGGGAGATAACGGCAGAGCTGAGAGAACGAGCAGCAAAGTTAACAAGTAAAGCTGGCAAATCCTGTTGGCTCCTATTCTGAAATGGTGACTAAGGAATATTTTTTACTGAAAATATCAAATTCAATTTTTACTCTTAGTCCAAATGAGTCCATCATCCAAGACCTGTTTGTTTGGTTTTATACTGGAGCTACAGTGGCTAATGTAGCCAGCCAGTAATTAAGCCTAATAATTAGCACTATACACCATAGCATCAAACTACACACTTAAACCTGCCAAGTTTTTAACTCGTTTTAAACTCAAACTTTAAACTGAATACTGTTTTCAGACACTGCATGACCCGGATGTTGCCACAGGTAGGCTTGGGTGGGCCTGTACCTACCCTAACTGATCCTGGGCCCACCCAGTCAAAGGGAGGAAGAATATTTTAGCCAAGTTTTATACGATTACATAAGACAGTGAAATGTGATTTGTTTCCTGCAAGTGCTTCACTCGATGGCCAGTTAAATCACTGCACTCTACGCTAAGCTCCGTCTTCTTTTCTCAGCCCTCCAATCACGGCTTTGCAACTGTTCCTGTCTGCCATTGCCTTAAGCCTCCAGTTCATTAAGGGTGCACCTGTGTTTGAATTTAAAGCTCCAGTTGCCATTAAGAGATATACCTGGAGATAACATCTTGTAGATTGTTATTTTCTACCCATCCAAAGCCAAAAACACATTTTAAAAACACAGGCATCGGTTTCCTGTGAATGGGCTGTGTCCACTTTCCAAAGCAAATGTCTAACGTTACCTCAGTGCATCGAGTCATTAAAGGTAAGATTCAAATAGATCAAGCACTTTTCGCAGCATGCTTTTGTCTACGATGATTAGATGATCAGGGTTAGGTCGAGTTTCTCAGCTGTGTGATTTTATGTCATCTTTATTAGGCAAATGTGTCTGACACATCAGAGAGATGCTTTATAATGAACAGAGCTGCAGTAACAGGCTGTAGCCTGATGAGATGACACTGTGATATACAGCGTGTTTAAACTGTATCTACGCCTGCAGTAAATTAGGAAAGTATTTTTTCTCCTAAATATATTTCTTTAAATGCAGGATGGGGCATCATAATGCACTCTTAGCAAAAAAAAGGCTATTCAACTCAACATGGACTCCAACCCAGCAAGCAACATGCTACTTTAGCCTTCATGCTGCTCTAGTCACTGTGCTTCGGAAGCACACCGAGAGAAAACAGCGCTAGCAGAGCAGAGCTGGGGAAGGAAGGCAGGCAGGCAGGCAGGCAGGGAGGGGTAGGCTCATCGGAATGCCGCAGTTGGACCTGCTCCAGAACGTCCTCCACGAGCTACTCGCAGAACTTCCCCACAAGAGAAGCGGGAGTCTAAGTGGCTGTTACCTGACCGTACCCACTCACTACTCGCTTTCAGAGCTACTTTCTCAGCCTCCAACATAAAAAGCTCTGCTGTTTTACACTGGGGGAGCTGTTTAAAGAGCAATTAAGCCCTAAACCATGAATTATCTCAAGCACAGCTTTTTTCCCCCCCGTGTTAGTGCAGGCGTCGCTGGGAGAGTGAGTGGCAGAGCGGCTGCTGACGGAACCACTGAATCTCAACAGCAGCCAGGCAAGAACGACTAATGCTTTCCACTGTTGGAGATAAAGACCTCTCGGGGGGGGGGGGACAGAGACAGAGACAGAGAGAGAGAGAGAGAGAGAGAGAGAGAGAGAGAGAGAGAGAGAGAGAGCTTGGAGAAAAAAAGGATAG
>NC_051227.1:39404821-39412321 GCF_015220715.1 Pygocentrus nattereri | reverse complement strand
GAGTGTGTACATACACATACATACATACATACATACATACACATATACACACACATATACACACACACACACACACACACACACACACACACACACACACACACACACACACACACACACACATACATACATACATACATACATATATATATATATATATATATATATATATATATATATATATAAGATGAAAGCTTTAAGTTTATATATATATATAAAACTTAAACCTTTCATCTTTTACAGAGAGCAGAAAATCAAGCTCCACTCTTACTATAAACCCACAGATGTTTCTGTCCACCCTTCCACTGTGAGAGGACACCACTGAAAGGACGTGCAGCTGTCAATAAGCTGTTACTGAGAAAATGAAACCAATACAAAAGAAAAATGTTTGCAAATTAAACAAAGAAACTGCTGGTGTTCTCAGAACAACGATCTGACCACCCCAGAGTCCAGACCTCAACATCACTGAATGTTTCTGATAGCAAGAAAGGCAAACGGTGTACACACTAAACACTAAAAAAAAAGATCTCATTTTTAGATGTTAAGGTTTTCCGTTACATATACGATGGTGAAAATGATGGTTAATGACTTAATACTTTTGCTTAGTACACTGTATAAGAGAGAAAGAAAAAAAGATAACCCATTGTTACTGTATTGGTTCAGATATTGCTCTGTACTGTTAAATCACATAAGAATAAAACACAAAGATAAAATCACTTTTATGCATCACTTCTTATTCTAGCTCACTCCGTATTCATACATTAAATCTTCTGCGCTTTCTTTTTAAATCATAACAGCACAAAATATTTTCTTGTTGAGAAAATTTTATATAAATTTGACTGAAATGAGCATATTGGGATTGAAAAAACAAAAGTCTGTGGCCGACTAGGGAGCAGCAGGCAGCGTGGTTCACATTCTCACATTATATGAAATAAGGACTCAGACTAACCTCCACCTGCACGGCTTCTTTCCCCAGGCCATAATCCTCATAAATAATGACTCCTCCTCATAAATAGCATCCTTCCTCTGCGACCAGGTGGAGTTCTGCACTTATCATCATCTGCATTCAACAGCACCTAAAGCAGCAGCTAACGCATATATCATGGTAATATATGCAACAATCGCTGCATACACTACCTGAATATATTTCAATTTGCATACACCACTGGTATTTACCTGCCTTTCACACACCATAACAACTGTTAATGCTACTCATTGTACATCTATTTATTTTAGAATTTGTAAGTTGCAGCTTATTATAATCATGTAAACGAGCATAAAGCCCACGGGGCAGTCGTGGGCTGGAGGTTAGGGGACCAGCCCTGTGACCGGAAGGTTGCCGGTTCGATCCCCTCGGCTGACAGTCCATGACTGAAGTGCCCTTGAGCAAGACACCTAACCCCCAACTGCTCCCCAGGCGCCGTGGATAGGGCTGCCCACTGCTCTGGGCAAGTGTGCTCACTACCCCCTAGTGTGTGTGTTCACTAGTGTGTGTATGTGTGTGTTTCACTGCACAGATGGGTTAAATGCAGAGGTCTAATTCCACAGTGTGCAAACACAGAGACAAACGGTTGTTAATTCTATTCTATTCTTCTGAATATCTGTCGACGCGGATACATAAACACTTAGAAAACACAGAAATGCATCCAACTGGATTAGATCAGCTTCAAATATAGGACAAATCTGAATGTTGGCCCAATGCTACCCTGAACAGTGAAAAACATGGGTAGTTAGGCTTTCAACACCAGAAGCTGTAAAAGTATATATATATAAAAGTATACGTTCATATACCCTCAAAACTCCCTCAGTCTGGAGGAAGAAACCTTGGGCGGAACCAAGACTCACAAGGGGAGACCCGTCCTCCTCTGGTCAGACAGTGTTTACAGTTTAATAAACTGAATACCAAATAGATGTTAAGAGGATCTCGGTTTGAAGACTGGATGGTAAAGCTTTAGTAACGGCACTGGTAGAGGCCACCTCCGACCGAGGCTGGCCCTCCGACCGAGGCTGGCCCTACCGACCGAGGCTGGCCCTCCGACCGCGGCTGGCCCTACCGACCGAGGCTGGCCCTACCGACCGAGGCTGGCCCTACCGACCGAGGCTGGCCCTCCGACCGAGGCTGGCCCTAACGACCGAGGCTGGCCCTACCGACCGAGGCTGGCCCTACGACCGAGGCTGGCCCTACCGACCGAGGCTGGCCCTACCGACCGAGGCTGGCCCTACCGACCGAGGCTGGCCCTCCGACCGAGGCTGGCCCTCCCGACCGAGGCTGGCCCTCCGACCGAGGCTGGCCCTACCGACCGAGGCTGGCCCTACCGACCGAGGCTGGCCCTACGACCGAGGCTGGCCCTACCGACCGACTGAGTACCATCCTATCCCACTGCTGGTCCATCTGGATGGCACCGTGATGTAATTACAGCAGCATGAAGGTCCGTTTCTGTGAGAGGACTAGGTCCACCCGGCAACACAAGAGCTGCTTCTGCTCAGTTCCGTTTATGACAAATTCAGTCTTCCTGAGAAAAAGCTGTGCAAACTGTTGTGATTTCCAACTGGAGCTTGTCTCACATACTGCGAGTGAGCGCATGTGAGAGAACGGCATTGTCAAACATTATTTACAGCGAGTGACAGAAAACTCACCACAGGCAAAACCACACCGCCTGCTCTGTGCTACTATATGTCACTTCTGTTCATCCCCTGTTTAAAGATTGTTAAATGTTTCCTCGACAGGCTACGCTGCTTCAATGCTGCCTCCCCAAAGCCACGTTTGCCCTATTAAGAGGATCCAAGATATCCATGAAACTGTCAGCGATTGACTGATGAAGGAAAAAAAATAAATAATCTTGCAACACAGTTGTCTCAGAAGGCCCACGCCAAAACTTAAGCTTCAAATAGACCTGGAAATTTGGTCAGACTTGAATACAGCCTGACAGTTCTGTGAAAACCCAGCCCAGCCCACAGCCATGAGTCAATCCATGCTCCTCAACTTTCATTCAGTTCATCATTCAAATGACAGCACCTGTTAAGTCGGTGTAGTGGTAACGCTGAGCTGCCAAGGACAGCTACCATCAGACCACCAATAAATAAAAATAAATAAATAAATAAAATAACGAACCTAAATATTAGCCACCCTAATTCAATTAATAATCATTAGGCGTGCAGTGATGACAGTGAGGTCAGTAAATGTTTTGATTCTACACAGCTCCAGTTATATTCACTACACAAATTAGTTTGGCTTAAATAAATAAAAGCTCTTGAACAGACCTTTTTCGAAGACCGCCGTTAGGGCTGGTATCTTCTTGCCTTATCCGCCAAATTGGCAGCGCTAAAGCAGGAATCTCAAGTGACGGTGGAATGGGGGTTCATGCAATACTTATACTACTGAATAATCCTATGTTAAAAAATATATACTTATATTTCTGGCTTAGATCGACTACGCTGAGCCTACGGAATGCTGTACATCCCTAAACATAAAATATCAACATCAGAATTAGGCTGGGTTTCGGTTACATTTATTCTAGAATTAACATCGCATGGAAACAAAGCAGAAACAAAGTGTCCACAGGAGTCATTTCTACGTGTTTTGAGGGGCATAAAAAGAAGTGAAAAATAAACCTGAAGCCTTTAACTGCACATCTTGTGCACATGACTGCTACTGCCTCTTGGCCTACATGGCCAGTATCAAAGCTCATTTCCCACTCCTGGTTCTGAACATTCATTTTTCAATTTCTTGATATTGCACTGATGTACTGGCAACATTATTCATCAAATAATTCTTTTTAGATTGGATAAGCTTCAAGCTAGTCTCATGGACCTTGCTGCCACAACAGGCTTTAGGGTGCTGGGATAAAAATCGTTTAAAGTGAAACTGTAAAAAACGTAAACCTCACCCAACAAATATTTGAGAAACAATTTTTTTTTGACCAAACGCTGGCGTGAAGTCAGATTCCATCGGGTTCAAAAAAATATATCAAGCTCCAACAGTGACTGACGGCAGCAACCCCATCCCTCGTCCTCTTTTACTCTCATTCCTTTCATGCAGCTGGCCCACCAAGCCGGAGCAGGAAGTGTCGCAATTAGGTACCGAAATTGTCTCCCCACTTTCTGCTGCGTGCTAATCATCTTTGGAGAGAGGGCAGCTGAAAAGCGCTCGCTCCCCCTCAGAAAAGCACAATGTCTGCTTGTGTACCCTCTTCAAATGCTGCTGGGTGGTCCAACTAACTCTCAGAGCCCAATGAACAGGCCAGGCTGGATCGGTGCGGCTCAAACTGGACAGAATAAGAGGGTGGTGGGCTTTTTTTTTTTGGTGGTAAACAAGTCGATTCCCCAACTGCGAAACAAACTGCCCAGTGTCGCCATTATACTTTTTAATGAGGACACAAACAATCAGCTCGGCCAGTTAATGGAGGAAGAAGTCGGACGATTACCGGCAAGCTGTAACAAAACGATAACTGCCGGAGAAACGGACAAAAGAAACCCTGAAGGCCGTTTTCACCTCATGATCTCGTTCAGAGGCCTTCAATACTGACTGTACTTTCCCACACAAAGACTTCTCTGGCACAGCACAGCAAATGCGTCACTCTCTCCCTCTCTCTTTCATCACTTTCCTTCCAGTCATCGATCTTCTATCTGCTTTTTGCATTCCTACCGCATAGGAACCATACAACCACAGAGTCCAAAGGACGGCTGCCTCCATCACCAAAGACTCCGCCCACCCCCAGCACAGACTGTTCAAACCTCTGCCCTCAGGACGGAGGTATAGGAGCATGATGTGCAAGACCTCCAGACTAAAGAACTCCTTCTTCCCCACTGCAATCAGAGTTCTGAACCAGAAATAACTATTCCCACTTCGGTCTGCCAGACTTGGGTACAGACGTGTGATGTGCACCCCACTGGTACAGAACTCTTTCCTCAGGAATAACCTGCACCTACTGTCACTTTAACTGTAGCACATGTTTACAATCACACTACTGCACTTTACCACTCATTTCTGCTGCAGATAATCATGTTCCCGGCAAGGCACAGCACCATCCATCCATACCACTGTAATTTATATACCGTAACCTTCATTTTAATAGACGTCAGCGTCACTAATTAATGACGTTCTATTAAAAGACTGGTTTACCAAGAGAGACGCTGGAGGACTTTCACCTGAAATGAGTTCATGAAGCCAGTCTGGTTATAAAAATGATAACAGGACATCAGAGCCAGAATTACTCTTTTAGTACTTTTACTTTATACTTAAGTACATTTGAAGGGAAATACTTTAGTACTTTTACTCAAGTGGAGGTCTAAAGGGAGGAACTTCTACTTTTACTGGAGGAATATTTTACCTTGGGGGTCTCGACTTTAACTCAGTACATGGTTTGTGTACTTCGTCCGCCACGTCAAAACAAAGCTAATGGACAAAAACAACTACCACACATTTTTTTTAAAAAAGTGAAAATTTTAAACCACAGCAGCCTCTAGTTGCTCCTCTCCTTCCAATATATATGGCAGTCGACTTCTTCATTCATAATTAAACGTCATTTTTGGTAGTTCTAGTACTGACTTCACGCACTTAACGTGGCCAGTACAGCACAAAGTGCTCCACCTGAGACACAGGGCATGATTTCCACTGGGACTGTACAGCACTAAGCATGAGGTTCCACACAATTGCCATCACACAGCACTCAGTATTCATAGCTAAATGCTACAGGTAAAACAAGCTGCTTCTTTCTGCTTTTGCTTACGTTGCTGGTTGTGGGAAAAGGCAGACATTTTAAAAGGCTAATGATGGGGAAAAGCAGTCAGTACATAAGGCCAAACCACAGTCTCTAATTGGCTGCTGCAATTTGCTAATGTCCCCTGACGTTATGGGACAGGATGTTTGCTAACTGACCTCAGCTCCTAAGAAGCCAGCAGCACATGCCCGTGCCTATGATTGCATTCATGGACAAACGCAAGGGCAGGACGAAGCATTCTGGGTCGCCTCCTGCACAGCTGGCCTGCCACATGTCACACTGTGAGATGAGGTATTTGTAGCTTTATCTGTTTAGTCACATAATTGCAATAGTGATGCGTTCTATTAGCCTTGCTGTGAGCATGTACACACACACACACACACACACACACACACACACACACACACACACACACACACACACACACACACTCCCCTTCTGTAGCCACACACACACACTGCTGATGGGTTAAAAATAAAGCAGGACGTCCTGCTCGCAGATCTGTGTTGTGCTGATTTACTAATGAAGCTCACAGTGCATGCAAATCCTGCGTACTAATCAGGGCACCAGTGATTAAAAGCTGCAATAACAAGCCCTATGAACCATTATTATATACCATACACACCCATTTCTGAAAGAGCAGATGTTAAAAGCATTACGGTGTAATGCTAAATGTATACAGAGTTACCTACAATATGAACAAAATATCATATTGCAATTATATTTCCACATATAGCCAAACCAAAAAAAACACCCAATTCATTAAAAACTACTGGTGTTAAAGTTAAAAACACATTAAAGTCAACAGCACGCTTTTTTTTTTTTTCATATAACACTGTTAACACATTCTCCTTGTCTGACCCTTCAAACCATCCATAGTCCTTGCGTAAAGACCAGCTGCTCATATGTTCAATGTTGCAATGACTGACAACAGCCACCTTGATCAAATACAGCTTTAAACCTTCCATTCACAGCTCTTTCAATAAAACTACAGTCATTTTAGCTCCTCGTTTCTAGTCAAGCCATGAATTGATCACCAAATGATGTTGAGATCAAAGTGTCATTTACAAGCAAAAACACTGATGATGGCAACATCAGCAACATCAGCTCCGAAGGACACAGTCCGCACACTATCCACACTGGACGCTACTTGCTGGAGAACTATGGATAAATAAACAATAGTGAAGCTGAATAATGACAGTTTCCCTCAAAACAAGATCTTTAGCAATATGAGAACAAGACGAGCCGGAAAACAGTCACTGCATTCAAGGCGTTTTTTTTTTAGATTCATGTTAAAATGACTGAAGGTGATACACTGACCAGGCTTTTGTCCACGCATAGAGCTACAACAATGTGCATTTCTTTTTACGGGAAAACATCTCTCTTTCATCATCTGACAGCCTTCTGTCGTTTGACTGTTGTGCCAAATAACCAACCACAGATCGTTGTTTTTGTGCAACATGTAGGGCCAGAATTTTAAAAAGGGGCTCCAACAAAAACACACCTGCAAGAAACAAACTGTGCATCCTCTTCTGTATGAGGAGAATCAGGATCTCTTCAAAGAACACTTGAATAACTTACAAAAATGTGATGAATTTCCAAGACTGCTTGGAAAAATCTGTTTCCTGTTGGACTAATAAAACCAGCGTGCACACATGCCTGCGGATGGCCACTTAAAATGAAAGTGAAAATCTAAAATTTCGCCAGCTTATCTTAGTATAGATATTAGATGTTTTGCGTATATGTTGGTGGAGTGTCTGAGCACATTAGTGAGGGATGA